>NC_071117.1:14447500-14600000 GCF_024256425.1 Clarias gariepinus
TACTGAACTCAACCAGCGCTGGCAGGTAGCACGGCTTAGAACAGGCGCAGAAGGTCCAGGGTGTTCAAGGGCACGTTTCCAATGTATTGAAGACTGACCCCCAAGTTCCTAAGCTGGAATATGCAGTAATATACACTACCATTCAAAAGTTTGGGGTCACTTTCTAACTCCATGATCGTTCTTGATTTTTATTTCTTTCTACATTGTAAAGGAATGCTGAAGGCGTCCAAAAAATCCATTAATCTCCTTTGAACAGTTAATATTGAGATGTATCTGCTACTTCTGCTCTGTAAAACGCCTCTAATCTGAGGTGCTGTTAGTTGGTCATTTTTCAGGCTGATAACTCTAAATGAACTTCTCGTCTGCGGCAGAGGTAGGTTTTGGTCTCGCCCTCCTGGGATGGCCTTAACGAGAGCCAGTTTCATTATGGTGCTTGACGGATTTTGCAAATGCACTTGACAATACTGTTCTTGCAAGACCTATTACAGAAAGGCCGACCTCTGTGTCTTAAAATAACAACTGTAGTTTTTGTTGTTGTTATGTAATTACCTAATCCCATATGTGTTATTTTATAGTTTTGAAATCCCCAGTATTGTTAAAGAATGTAGAAAATAAATCACTTAACAAAAACAAAGAAATTTGCAAGTGACCCCAAACTTTTGAACTGTAGTGTACTTGTGACAACACCCAAAAAAAAAAGGCTTAACTTTTTAAGCATTACTGCAATACGTTGTGATGTTACAGAAGCATGCACTAAAGCTCTAAAACCGCAATTAGTTAATTTGCATGATTCTCAGAGATGTGTCCCATGACTTGGTTTATATATGTTGTGGACATTGTACTGTATAAAACCAAAAAGTTATTTCATTTTGTCCATCTGAGCCAGAACTGACGCATTTGTTAGATAAACAGCTTCAAGATTATACTGCAAAGTCAGTCGTCTTAGCGAAATCTCTACACACATACCACGCACAGCGCTTCTTTAGAAAAAAACAGTGACAAAACTAGCACTTCTGCATAATTCATACAATTCAGTAGAATCGGGTCCCGCGCAATCTTCATGTGCTAAACTGTTTGTTTATTGCTAAAAATGACTTCCTCTCTTTGTCTCTCTCTTTTTCTCAGCACTACACATCACGCGGTGGCCACTGGAAAGAGTCTCCGAAAAAAAACGCCCTTAATGAAATGCAGGACAAACTGATGGGCATGAGACTGAGAGAGGCTCACACACAGGCTGAGGTCAAAGAGGTCAAACTTAAAAACCTGCAGCTGGAGAGTCAGGTTAGACAGACTGATAAAACACACACACACACACACAGTGGGGCAAAAAATTATTTAGCTATCAATAGTGCAAGTTCTCTCACTTAAAAAGATGAGAGAGGCCTGTACTGTAATTTATTATAGGTATACCTCAACTATGAGAGACGAAATAAGGAAAAAAAATATATAAAATCACATTGTAGGTTTTTTAAAGAATTTATTAGCAAATTATGGTGGAAAATATATATTTGGTCAAACAAGCAAGATTTCTGGCTCTCGCAGACCTGTAACGTCTTCTTTAAGAGGCTCCTCAGTCCTCCACTTGTTACCTGTAATAATGACATCTGTTATCAGTATAAAAGACACCTGTCCACAACCTCAAACAGTCACACTCCAAACTCCACTATGGTCCAAAGAGCTGTCAAAGGACACCAGAAACAAAATTGTAGGCCTGCACCAGGATGGAAAGACAATAGGTAGAGCAGCTTGGGGTGAAGAAATCACCTGTTGGAGCAATTATTAAAAATGAAAGACATACAAGACCACTGATAATCTCCCTCAATCTGGTGCTCCACGCAAGATCTACGCTAATTCTCTCCATCTTTTCTGTATTTTTCTACCCATCCTGAGACATCTGGAGATTGTGCCAGCTTCAGTAGACAAAGGCCAACCCTGCAAGGTTTCTAAGGCATCTTGAGAAGGACCTGCTCCAGCTAGATTCTGCTTTATGATGGCTGGAGCTACACATCCTGCTCCTGTGCTTCCAGTGATCTGACCCCATCTGCCCTCTGCACCTACTGCTGAACTGAATCTACACAACTTCTGATATATTGAACTTTCACCTGCACAACACACTTGATGTTATTTCTATCTGTTGTCACCCAGATGAGGATGGGTTCCCTGTTGAGTCTGGTTCCTCTCAAGGTTTCTTCCTATTGTCATCTCAGGGAGTTTTTCCTTGCCACTGTCGCCGTCACCCTTGGCTTGCTCATCAGAGACATTTCATTCATCATTCATTCATTTAATTATTATCTAGACACATTTTTCTCACACATACACACTTCCAAATATTTTCTTTTCTTAAAAAAAAAAAAAAACCTTTAATTTGTGAAGCTGCTTTGGGACAATGAGCATTGTTAAAAGCGCTATATAAATAAAATAAAAATAAAATTGAAGATCTCACCCCGTGGGGTCCAAAAGTTCACAAGAACTGTAAGTAAAAATCCCAGAACCACACGGGGGACCTAGTGAATGGCCCGCAGAGAGCTGAGACCAAAGTAACAAAGGCTACCATCAGTAACACACTCCGCCGCCAGGGACTCAAATCCTGCAGTGCCAGACGTGTCCCCCTGCTTAAGCCAGAACATGTCCAGGCTCGTCTGAAGTTTGCTAGAGAGCATTTGGATGATCCAGAAGAGGATTGGAGGAATGTCATATGGTCAAATGAAAACTCAACCTGTCATGTTTGGAGGAGAAAAAATGCTGAGTTGCATCCAAAGAACACCATACCTACTGTGAAGCATGGGGGTGGAAACATCATGTTTTGGAGGTGTTTTTCTGCAAAGGGACCAGGACGACACCACCAATTGTGCAAGTTCTCCAGTTCAGTCACATGATGCCATCAATGATGGTGCGATTACCGACATCTTTAAACAAAACATACCGTAATACTACACGTTGCTACCAATTCAATTAGAGTAATAAAAAAAAAACGGTATTGATAACATTGCTGAGGTATTTGTACATTATATTTTTCAGGCTTCTCTGTATATTCTACTGATATAATTAACAGCTAATTACTGTCATCCTGAATTAAACCAAGCTACCAAAACCAATCTGGCTATTCATTAGTTGATTCGAGTTAATTACAGTAAGGTCCATAAATATTCAAACCTTTTTGATGCAGTACATAATAAAATTTTATAAATGTGTAAAATGCATATTTTCAGCTTCAATCATCTGAAGCTGTTCACATCCAAATCAGTCAAACGATGTAGCAGTTACAGCACTTACTTATTTAATATGTAGTCCCTAACTATTTAAAGTCAAGCGGCACAGATCCGTGCCGGCAACACAGCATAGATCAATGACGATAAAAATTGCTTATGTGGAAGCCTTGCAGGTGTATGTTAACGGGAAGGCTTCAGACTTCAAACTGTGCCTTTGGGTTTTTAGACATGTCTGGTAGAATAAAATTTATCATTACTTTTATAACGTGCAAATTTTACCACTACTGGAATATGGGAATGATGTCGCAAAAATGTAGAACCTTTAAAAATCTTTTTTTAATATTGTTATTATTATTATTACTATTATTTATTTATTTATTTACGTCATAGAAATGGGGAAAAAAACTGCTAAACAAATAATGGTTAAAATGCTCTGAGTTTTAAGGTTTTCCGGACCAGACAAACTTACTGTACGTAATGCTAAACTAACCTGTGATTTTAGTACTTGATTGCAAATCCTTGGCGATCAATGACTGTTTGAAGTCTGTAAACTATGGACAGATGCTGGATTTCTTCTCTGGTGATGTTCTGCTGTTTTTTTTCCATCATTTTTTTCCTTTAGAACTTTGAATGCATGCCTGATTGGACTCACGTCAGGTGAATGGGCCTGGCCACTTCACTCCATTCTCATATTTTATGCCTATAAAAAAAGGAATGTTTTTAAAGTATGTTTCGGGTACAAAGGTACTGTTTAAGAAGTGCACAAGCTTTTTTTTAATGGAGAGCATTTTTGGCAAACTAATCTAGTCTTCCTGTTTTTGAGGCTTACCAATGGTTTACATCTTGTGGTAAACCCTCTGTATTAACCCTGGTAAAGACTTCTCTAGATTGACTTTGCCACAGATTTGTCTTCCACCTGAAGGGTGTTTTGACCTGATTAGGTGTTAAAAATAGAGTTTTCTGTACCAGACTAAGAATTTTCATAATCTCAAGTTGTCAAGTTGTTTTTTATGGTCTTACAGGCCTTTTGGTGTCCTTGAGCTTACTAGTGATTGCATGACAGTTAAAATTGTTACACCATTCACCCAATTTGGTTGTAAACAGGGGTTACAGAGGGAATGGGCAGGTGTGAGAACCCTAAAATCCAGCTGTGCAGTGGGGAACAATGCCTCACCTTAAAATAACTCGGATGCTTGCGAAAAAAATTTTCGATACAAGGTTTGAGACACAAGCGCGCTCATGGAGTTTTGAAATGTGTATGGCTTTTGATAGTCACGTAATGCCATGTGCTGTCTACTCTTCTGGTTTTGAGCGAGTATCTAAGTGATATACTGTGATAAGCCCAAAGGAAACTCAAATATTCTGCAACCCACGAAATGTTAATTTACCAGTTTTTTTCATAACATTAGTATGAACTAAAGTATTCTAGAGCAGAACACGCTGGAATTTTTGGTATGAACTGTGAATCCAGTAATGTATTTATTTTTCAACTCCATTCCGGCCCACATAAACCGTAGGTGTAAATACTCTCAAAATAATTTGGCAAGTATTTACTTCATGTTATTTATTCTTACTATTTATACTCTTATTTTTTGTACTCCAGTATCTTGTGGTAGACAGCTCAAATAACAAGATCATTGTCCAAATATTTATGGACCTGACTGTCTCAGCATTACATGCATTTTTTTTTTTATTTTGGCCATGTTAGATGACTTAATGCTTTCATTGCATCATTGTTAAAAGTCTATGAAAGTATAATGCAGTCTGAATAAAGTCATAACATTTATAGACCAAAATAGTAACACTAGGCTATAATTTACACTTTCAGTGTTACCATGATCATGCTTAAAATAAATAAATATAGGCTGGTAGTTCATGGCTGTAAATATACCCAATGATATTTTAAAAATAAAACTTTTAAATTAATTAACTTATTTATTTATTCATTTATTTTGTATTTGATATATTTGGTTTAAAGACAAATGCTATATTAACATGGATTTTGGTTATATGTAAAAATAAATAAATAAATAAATTCTATATAAAAAATTAGAAAGAACATAATAAATACATAATCAATCAGTTGCGCCATTTTGTATAATTTTTTTTACAGACTTTTGTATGTGATTCCCAACACTGAGTGCTGTGTCTGTGAATGCTTTATTTATGTGCGTTTCGCCTGGTATAGAATCAGATCTACAGCAAGGCCATAACTCGACACGAGCAGGAGAGCACCGGCCTGCAGGAGAGACTGCAGAACGCTTTGTCACACAACAAGAGCCTGCAGAGTCAGCTCAACGAAATGAAAAGGAAACAGGCCGAGTCAGACTGCAAGGTACTGGATGCTTATTTATCTCACACGTATGCATTCACGTACTTTGTTTTTGCTCTCTCTTTCACGCTTTGCTTCTGCTGTGATGGTTTTTTTTTTTAATCATTTTATCATTATTCATTTTTTCCTTTTTTTTTAATCTTGAATTTTTTTATTGATTTGAATTTTAATGAATTAATTTGATCACACTCTATAGCACTTTGAACTTTTTTGATAAACTGAAACTAATGTGTGTAAATTATCTGGGTAATATAATGTATTATAATGTACATTATAATATAATGTGCTGTACATTTGTTGTATTAAATTCGTATGCCAATAAGACACCAGGTCATTTTTTTTTCTTTTTAATAAAGTCACTTATAATGGTATGCACTTGTGAAATATAATGATGAACGAAACTTTAATATGGTTTTTAAGATGGGTTAGTCAGAAACTATATTTCTTCCATATCAAATTGTCTACATGATACTGTAGTAACAATATTATTGCTCTAGGATTATATCCTTTAAGGGTTAATAAGCATATACTAAACATATCAAGGTATATTGATATTAAGAGGTGCGTTCGAGTCAAACCGGGACTTTGACTGTGCAGAATTCCAGTACACGGTTGTGTAGAGTAAAAACCACCTTTTTCTATTTCTTTATATAATTCCCTGCTACACTAATGCACTTATCCCTGAATTTTAGGAGTGCTTCGATACCATCAAGGCTTTGAATGTTTTCTCAGTACATCACACAGTCATTTCCGTAGTGGCGATGTGAATCTGCTGTCAAGTCCGATCATGGCTCCGGCAAACTGAGAAAACGATCTCCTTTGATGGTATCCAAGCACTTGTAAAATGCTGGTAGAAGTGCATTAGTGTAAAATAGATGTTATAGAATGAATTAATGCTTATACTAAATCACTTGTCACTGTATTGTTTTCCAATCAAACCATAGTGTATGATGATAAACTCTTAGTAAACTACTGTATATATTCATAATAGTATAAGAGGATAGTTTAAGTAAGTATAAGAAAAGGTGAGTGTGTGTAAGTTAAAAATGTAACAGAACTCATGAAATGATTAAATGACTGCTGTATGACCTCTCTTTCTCTACTCTTTTGTTTCTCTCTTTATTTCAGAGTAAAGAGGAGGTGATGGCTGTGCGACTGAGGGAGGCAGACAGTATGGCAGCCATGGCTGAACTCCGGCAAAAAATAGCTGAACTAGAATTGCAAGTACGTGTGTGTGTGTGTGTGAGTGTGTTGAGGTGATGAGAGAGTGTGTCCATTTTCTGATACACTGAAACATTATACTGTTTGTCTGCTATATTTCTGAATGTGTGTGTGTGTGTGTGTGTGTGTGTGTGTATGTGTGTGTGTGTGTGTGTGTGTGTGTGTTTGACGGTGTGTATTGTCCTGCAGAAAGAGGAAGGGTTGATTCAGGGTCAACTGAATCATTCTGACTCCAGGCAGTACATCGTTCAATTAAGGGAACAGATTGCTGAGCTCAAGAATGAGGTAAGTGTGACACACACACTCACTCACACACTTATACATACATGCATACGTATGTACACACGCTGCATTTTCATATTCAGTATGGAAAAAACAGGCATGCACATATGATCATTTCCGTAGAAAAGTTTTTGCCCCTTTCTGATTTGCATACGGTGACTTTAGATGTACACGATAAAGCTTATATTTAGCTTTGTGGTATATTTTATACGTTTATAGAACAAGGTTTAAAATTAAGAACTGAAATAAATTTCCCCCTTCCTGATTTAATTTATTCTGCATCGCTAGTTATACAATTCTATAAAAGAAAGATAAAAAAAAAAGACACAGAAAAGCACAATAAAGAAATAACACACATTTTTATGCCTAACACAGATTTATTCTATCTACAGAAAGAAGCTATTCAACAGCAAGGTTACTGAAGTGAAAAAGTAATTATGCCCTAAGTTGCTTAATAAAGTTCCCTGTTAATTAGTGTTAGTCTGTCGATTTTTAGACAACCATGTATCATGTATAATTAGGAAATTAGGACATAGGGTTGTCAAAGTAATGGATCTAGTCTGTTAAGCTACATTATATACAGTATGTTCTCACCACCATTCATATTATCATTTTTTATGTTCTTTTTCTAATATTATATTATATTCTATATTCTAATATAAAAAATAAAAATCTTCCCCAAAAAATAAATCTCGACAAATATGATGTATAAATTTTTTTTTCCACAGAAAAGGACTTCAGATGTTGCAGTGTTCACGCATGCCTGTTTTTTTCCCATGAAAAATGGGTACAGGATATGCAAATGATGTGTTATTAAGCGTAGTTTGTTGCCAGTTAGAATGTTAGTCATTTCTAGGCTTTAACACACTGGTTATTCTGAGGTGTGCACAGAAGGGTAAAAATCAACCAATCCGGTAACTCTGCGTCTCAGAAACAGAGTAGTAAAATAGCATCAAAAGCCACTGGATCAACCACACAACCCCATTCCTCCCATTTACCCAATGAGCCATATACACACAGAGGCACGAAGGGGGGAGCTTTGATGTGTGCGTGTGTGTGTGTGTAATGCAGATGAGCTGTTTTATCCCCACACACACACACAAAATCGTCTCTATATGCGCGGTGCTTTCTCATCCAGAGACGAGTCTTTCGTGACTGAGGGTGTGAGAGTATGTTGACATTCTCTTTTCTCTCTCTCTCTGTCACTCCTTGTCTGCTCTGCTCTCGCTCTTAGTACTAGTCATCTTCCTTTTTGTTGGTTTTTTACCCCACACCACTGTCTCGGTCTTTCAGTCACGTTATTTATGTTATAGCTCTAAGGCCTGTGTTTACATACAGTACATATCTAAGCATGAGGAAACTGCTCGAGTTTTAGCTACAGTGATAGACATGTCATCACAAATCTAAGCATTTTATAATCCAATACACGTGTAGGGATGTTTTTTCAAAAAATCTGTAATAATAAATAAGAGAAGTCAAATGTAATAGTTAGGTCAAAGTTGGTAACCGAGTAGATTTTTAAAACGTATTCATGAGCTATAAGATTGTTATAATTTGTTCTAAAGATTATAATAATTCTAGTTATTGAAATTGGTTAAGGTAAAAAGATTAAAATTTTTTCGATATTTCGTTCCTGCGCTGTGCAGGTAAATCTCGGTGGCCTGTTTCGTGCGGGTACTGCACTGACTTTTGCTTTGTGGTTTCCACTGAAAGCACAGCGAGGAAGTGAGAGGCGGAGTCTGCACCGATTGTAATCACACGGAGCTTTTTCATTAGTTTACCACTGCTCCGCCCCCATACTCAGATTGCCCGAGCTCTACTTGGGAATTCCATGACGCTATATCTGAGATTTTTTTTTTTTTTTTGGCTCCGTACCTGTATAATTTTCTCATGAGAAGATTAATGAGTCAAAGTAAGAGAATTGAAATGAGGCATAAAATTGTGGTCCACTCCAGTCACGCAAGGAAAACCTCTGACTACGCTTTTCACACACACATACACACAAACCCACAGACTCACACACACATACACATACACACTTAGCTATAATATCCCAAGCATACACACTTAAGAGGCTAAACATTACAACAACAAAAAAAAAACAATACAATTACAGTCAATTTAATATTGCAAAGACCTGATTATGTAAATCTACTCATTGTAAACTAGTTATGTACACTATATACTGTAGATAATGGTAATTAATGATACCATTAATTATTAAACAAGATATCATTTAGACCACAGCCTTGATCCCATCAGTTTTGCTTAAATTACCCAGAAAGAAATCTACCCGTTTCATCTCAACCAGTGTGGACATGTTTATTTAGAGGGTTGTTGGTAAATTTTGCTATTACCTCAGATTTATTAGCAAAGCAGCCTGAATTCCGCATTTATGACACGTATTATTTGACCATGCGTATCAAACCAGTGCAAACCAGAACTGAACACAGGCAATTACAGAACATTACTGCTGCAGATAAGGAAATGCTAAAAAAAAATACTTGATTGAACGTTTTGTTCCATCATATCTATTTAAAAGCCACTCTAATAATAATAAAAAAAGAGAAAAAAAGAAGAAGATTAACGCACTTGCATCATTCTTGAGTCCTGTAACTGTGTTATGCTAACGTTAGGAACACAAACACAACATGTGGCTTTAAACCCAGATTATAACGTATTTGGTCACTTGTTTATCTTGGCTTATGTATGTACACATGTATTATTATTTTAAATATATATATATATATATATATATATATATATATATATATATATAAAATAATTATATATATATATATATATATATATATATATATATATATATATATATATATATTTAATATTATGTATAGGATAAGGGGTTAAATCTAAAACACTTTGGTTGTATAAGGGTCTATATAAAGGTGCTTAACATCTTAATTATCTAAAGAACTTTTTGAAGCTTGAAAGAATGTACATATACACTACAGGTTTTGCTCAAAAGTCTCAAACCATAAGCAAAAATGTATTTGAAATTTAAAATTACAGCATGCGATCAAATTTCCAGCCTCTGAATTTGCTGCATCTTGTATGTGCTTTGAACATTTCTCAACTCTTTGTGCTGCAACAGTTTCGGTATAATAGTACGGCCAGTTCCGATAAACTACTGATTTCGGATGAGCAAGAAAAGTTGAGAATTGTATAAAAGTGTGTAATTGCAACAGATTTTTCACAAACCATTTCTTTTTTTTTTTTTTTTTTTTCATGGTACCACAAGCCAATAATTTCACTTGGTAGAATTGTTCTGAGAATAGTCATTCAGGATTTTACATTTTAAGAAGTGTATTATTATTTTTTATTTATTCATCACATGGTCAGGGTTAATCGACAAAATGGAATTTTCTCTTTGAGAAAGTATTTAGAGGACCTCGTCAGATAGCACCTGAAAGCAGAATAACAGACCCATATTTATCTAGGTTAGCTTAACCTTATTTAACCTGTTAGCAGCAACCGCAGAGCTCCAAAGCTGACCTCGACTGTACTCAAAACGTGTTTGTAATGAACACTGCATATACAAATCTCACAACATTCAAATTACTGTATATTATACTCATAAAAAACACAAGGTACAGTACACATAAAGTATGGTGCATAAGCATTAAGCCCACCCTAATTTCTTTATATTTTGCATTTTTAATGTAGTTTTGAGTAATAGTAGCTGAAGGACTTTTTGCGCTCTCATTTTTGCCAAGTTTTGCCAGTATTTCTTTTTTTTTGTTGTTGTGGTTTGTTAAGCCACACAGTGACCTATGAATAATTCAAGCATAAACATCTAACTTAAGGCATGAACCAGTGAGAAACAGGGGAGATGATGAGAGATGATCAGGCCGGTGATTAGTGTACCAGTGATGCTGAATGCTGAGTGACTGGAACAGATGAGAAGTTGCTGCTCATGTTTAAACTGTATCCTTTAGAGACTTTGCAGCCTGCCGCAGTAAAACATTTGTTCCTCTTTCTTTAATTTATTAGTCCTTTTTTTTCTTTTTTAATCAATATGAAAAAACTAAGGTGTCGCTCAAAACTTTTGCACATTACGGAATACACAAAGATATAAAATAAATAATATATAATAAATAAATGAAGTTCTACTTACTGTAATTTAGAATGTGATGTATTTTTGTATGCTCTGCTTAATGGCAGACATCTACAATTTGCAATTTAAATAAAAATAAAAAGGCTGTACTTTAGCCAGGTTGGTACAGTGTACTATAGGAGTGTGGCCATGCAAGAGAGAGATATACTCTATCTATAATACGCTATTAATGCCACTGCTGCTGAGGAGGCCAGGTGTTATCCACATCTGTTAACCTCACCCATTTGTTTAACAGACCATCCTGGTGTTCAAATTTTTTTTTCTTCTTTTTATTTTAGATAAGGCGGCTACGTGGTCAGCCTTCCAAGTTTCAAAACTCTGGTGGTGGAGCCTATCAGGACCTGTGTCTGGCCAGCCCAGTTTCTGCAGAGGGAGACTACCTGAGTTCAGACGATGATCTCCTGCAGAGCCCGCTCCCTGGCACCGCGCTGTATTCTCACCACACCTCGGCTCATCTGGACAGCGAGGGCAGCACTGAGAGCGAAGGGGACGAGAGGAATGAACCTCACGCCAACAACCCATGTCAGGACATCGCGCCCACCCAGAAGCAGCTTTACCCAGACATGGTGTACACCGAGGCCCCGGAGAACTGATGAGAAGGAGGGTGGTGGGTAGCGGAGCAGAGAGGGCAGAAGTGTTCAGAGGCATGGGAAGGAGATCGTCGGCGCAGAGCGATGCCGAATGACGGAGAATGAGTACACATGACATTTACACGATAACACACTTGCAAGAGGACAAGTTGAGGTTGAGAAGGAAGACTGCATGTATATACAGAACAGACTGGCACAGATGTCATTCTTCCTTCCCTTCCTGTTTCTCCATTCTTCCATCACTCCTCCATTCCTCTTGTGCAGGACTGGTTCTGAGACCTTCACTAACACCGATCAGCATCAGCTGTAGACGCACACACTCACGTAATATACATGCACACAAACACACCTCCAGGGCCCTATTTTTATGACAGTGATACAGAAACAAAAGTAACACATCCTACTTTTATTACAGTAACTCAGGCGGTTTTGAAAAGGGTGGCTGCGTGTTCATTTTTTATTTTTATTTTTTTTA
This sequence comes from Clarias gariepinus, assembly GCF_024256425.1. Classification (NCBI taxonomy): domain Eukaryota; kingdom Metazoa; phylum Chordata; class Actinopteri; order Siluriformes; family Clariidae; genus Clarias; species Clarias gariepinus. The sequence goes on from NC_071117.1 coordinate 14,459,745, forward strand.
AAGCAAGTGCGTGCAGTGGGGTTTTCACAATCTCATTAAGCATAGTTAGTCTTATTGAGATGGTGTTTAACATTTCATTGTACTATTGTATTAATTATGTAATGTTTTTTTGTTTAAGTAACATTTCAGCTGGATGAGTTACATTTCAAAGCCACATCTGAGGAGACTGTGTTATTAATGTAGGTGGCACGTGGTAACTATCTACGAAAGTGGGTTTTAACATTTTAGCTTAAGCTACTTTCTTGACATTTGTGAAAAGAAAATGGTATTTTTTCGTAGTAGTACTGCTGCACACGGTTTTTTGCGATTATCAAAAACTGATCAGGTACAACAGGAAAAAAAAAGGCTTCTGTGTAACCATCAAGTTCCAAAAATAGGGCCCTGTTATCATTACCATAAATTCAAGCTTGAGATTTATCCCTTGATCATTCTTTTTCCTAAATCGACTCGACTACCCGCAAAAGCGAAGATTTTAACTGCACCACCACACTGAATCTGTAGCATCAGTTTTCTGGGAGGTTTTTATGGACGATATGAGTCACTACCTATGCCTGAGGTAGGAGTGCAGAGAAACGGTGGAAGCACGGTAAAGCTACACAAGGTTAGAAGGATTATATACATTGCACACATTCTTGTTTGTACAGCGGTTCTCTTTCTCTCCGCAGGAGCGCACTTTCGACATATCTTGAAACACACTTCAATCACTTTATTAGAAGGAAGGGAAAAATACAAACAGAAGCTTGACATACACGTTCGTTGTATGTTAGAATGTTAATAGATGTTAATAGACGTGTAGCTGAAAAATAATAACAGTTATCTACTGTAGCTAATCTGTGTTTGTATGTGTCTCGATGCAAAAACAAGGGATTTTTTTTTTTGTTGAGAAGTTCATTTCGTTGTTGAAAAAGAACACCAAGCTACAAAAACAATATCTCGAACTTGCCAAATTTTGCATTATTTACATTTTTTTATTTACGTTTTTTTATACATGTAATGAAACCAACAAATATAATTACTCCTTGAAACTTTAATTTTGTCCTATGTGCCAAATTGTAAAAGTTGCAACATAATGGCGTCGTCATGAAATGAGAAAATCTCTAACACATGCTGCTAGTGTGTAGTGTTTTTTTTTTTCTTTTCTTTTTAAATTTTTTTAATATATCTTTTCTTAGATATTTCTTACGGTTTTTCATATGCGCACATTTTCTAACAGTCCGAATTCCATATGTCAGCGTGTTATGGCATGCTGTGTGAATACTTGAGGGTTATTTGAATTTAACGTTTTATATAATGTTAATGTTAAATTCCCAAGGTAAAGCAAGTCATGCTCCTTCCTTTAGTGTAAAATATACCAAGAAAATCTTTCGATTTTTGATTTGGCCAAAATTCCAAATATATATATATATAAAATTTTAATCATGAACATTATTAATCGATAAATTAGTAATAGTATCTTGTTAGATGTGTTCTGAACATTTCTCAGAACATTGAGGTCTTGGTTGTGTAAAATCAGGCCACAGCGACCATGTTTCTCATCATGTCGACAGGTTGATGCTTGTGGCGTTTTCTTCTTCATTTTTTCTTGAGTACTCGTACAGATTCTATGGGAATTTCTCTCGATAATATGGTTGTCTGTGATTTCACCTGATTTCAGCCCTGCCTTATTCAAATATATTTATAAATGTACTAAACTCATCCCATGCTTGAACCAGATGTGGATGTTTATGGTGTAGAATTAAGGACGGATGCCTAAATAGGTCAAAGTTTTTTCTGTAAACAAAACTTCATTTTTTAAGACATATATATGTGAGGTATGTTACAAGAGTGATGTGAGAGATGTATTTAATGTATACTATATAAAGCAAACAAACCATTACGTCTGTTGTCAAAGAGCAGCATGTCTGTTTGTGAGCAGTAGATGTTTGACTTCTGTTCTGACGAAGGTACGGGGTTTTTTATATGGGCGTGCTGATCGACAAGCAGTCAGCGTAATATCGTTATTCTGTATGATCGTTCATGTTTTCATTATTTCACTCTTTAAACAACTTATTTCTGCTTTCATATCCACTATGAGACAGTGTTCTGCAGATTTAGGGAGGCTGAGATAAAAAAAATGTTCGTACACTATGAACCGTGAGCATATGGATTTTGGACGGAACGATTCTTTATTTTGTATGATGAATGCACGTGAATGGAAAAAGAGAAATTTTCAAAAGAAAAAGAATTTCCAGTATTACTAAAAACCAACCAATATTTTGAGTCAAGCTGGTAGGACTGGGACTGATGTTACATATCAATATCAACTCCCACCGTGTTGGTGTATGGAGCTTAATGTAGCATTTTTCTGAAATTTTCGCAGGAAGTTGGGCTCATATCTTGGTCTTCTTACATCATGTGCAACTGTTTTGTGGTTGATGTTTGCCTTCCAGAGAATGTTGACCAATCTGTGTGTGTGTGTGTGTGTGTGTGTGTGTGTGTGTGTGTGTGAGAGAGAGAAAGGGAGAGAGAGAATGAGAGAGAGATCGTTGTTTGGATGGATAAACACAAAATATGCCAATTGGAATAATTGTCATGAACAAATAAGCTGTTGATTTTTTTAGCCCGAACTCTAATAAGTGTGTACTTCAAATGACCATGTACATGTATATCATTTACAGTGTCAGTCGATGACTATTTCCATGGTGCTCAAAAGTGTGCATTTCTCAAAATATTCAACTTTGGTTCACCTGCCATCACTGTGATGCTGGAAGAATCTTTCCACTGTTGTTTACATATATTTATGTTTGTTTCATTGCCTTTAATTTATTTGCCGTCATGGATTCAGTGAATCATGGTTGAACTTGCGTGAGGTTTCTAAAACCCCTGTTTGGTGCCATAAAACCCATTCCATCAGAAGAGACTTATTGCATATTTACGTCATATGTACATGTACAAACCTTTTCGATGGTTTCTAATTTAAAATGCTTGCAACATGGGTGCCACCAAAGACTGCTAACTATTGCTGTTAATGATGACGTGAAATGGCAAGAACGTAGAGTCTGCCCTTTGTGCCCTCAGTTTTCTTACATTTGAAATGTTTGTATGGTGTCATGTGACAAAGTGTGGAAGCCACCAAAGTGGCTTGTAACGGCCAATGTGAGTTCCTTCCCCTGTTACTTACCTTCATGCCCTCCTTTCTGACTTCGGTAGTATTAAAAAAACAAACAAACAAAAAAAAAAAAAACAAGTTTGGGTCTCTTTTATGCTCCCCAAAGCCGATCCATTAGCTCTTGAGGTTCTACAGATGTCTCGTCAAATATTATATAAATTACATTCATAAAACAAATATAATAATAAAAAATAGTATTTAATGATGACTCTGTGTTCTGTACTTGATGAATGATATCCTGAAGAAAAAAAAAAAAGAATAAACATTTACACTATTCTCAAAGATCACATGCTGGATTGTGTGTTTTCTTATTTAACCTGCACATTTTATCTGAGTGCCAACATTCAAACTGTGACAGATAATATTTAAGTGTGTGTGGTTTAATTCAAGAATAGACTGAAAAGCAAATCTGAGCTGATCCAGCTTATATACAACCTATGCTTTAGATTGTGTGAATCTGGTAAACAAATGTTTCCAGATGACTCCCTATTAAGACGAAGCTAATATCATTGCAACAGTTCACGTGGGTTTCACACCTTTGCAGCAGGTTTTCACAGCTCATCACTTTTTTTCTGGCGTCTAGTCACATACTCTCTCTTTCTGTTTTTTCTTTCTCTTTCTCCATCTATTTTCTCGGATTGATGGAGTGCCTTCAACGCCATTTAACACTTCTCACTAACCCAAGCAAAGCAGTTAATCTCCTGATGGTTTATACATCATGCGTTGACTCACAACCCCTAAACCCACAGCATCTTCATCACGAGCACATAAAACAGGAGAGATGTAAGATCTTGTGTAAAGTAACTCTGAAAACTAACAGAGTGAACTTTTTTGTCTGTGCGGGGAGAACCGAAGAATTGATCTTATTATTGTGGCGCGTGGTAATCTAAATAAAAAGGTCAGGCAAGTGAGACTTTGACCTTAATGACTTAAACTGAAAAACTAACATTTTAATCAAAGAAACATATTCCTAAACGTACTGTATAAATCGTATTTTGTTTCTTACTGTAAAGCAAACGCATGACTTTAACGTCAGCGTGGGCAAAAATTTTGTGTACTGAGCATGCCAAACCATGAGCAGTCGCTAAGTTAAGCCTTTATTTGTCACACATACAGTACGGCACAGTAAAATTCCTTTTTCGCATATCCCACCATAAATGGGGTCAGAGCACCGGGTCAACCATTATACAGCGCCTCTGGAGCAGATAGGGTTAAGGGCCTCGCTCAAGGGCCCAATGGCAGCAACCCGGCGGAGCTGGGACTTAAACCGCCGCCCTTCCGATCAGTAACACGGAGCCTTAACACACTATTACAGTACCTTGTACTCCAAGCCTAATTACATGTGGTTTGTTTCTTTTGTTTTCTTCTTATTTGCTGTCTTTGAAGTGCTTATCATACCTTCAAATCTCTGCATAGCATGAGACCTCTTTAACTGTAAAATATGTCATAGACCCCAACCCCCCCATCCTTTTCTAAAATTTCCACAGAGCTCATTAGATCTATGTTTAACATTATTTATAGGTCAACATGGTTTCGGGTTTTTGAGGTTTGAATTAAACACGTTCAGTTCAAGGGACCCGCTGACGTTAAACAGGCTAATAACTATAATAACTACTTTAATAATTAGTGTAATAATTTTCATAATCTGCTGTGATTTCCTATGGTGTAACTAAGATAAAAATAAAAAAATCACAGGGCTTCTGTCCTCAGGACAACTATGCCATCAAACTAGTCAGAAGATTCGAATTTATATAGTTTATAACAAAAGTTAAAGAATTCACATTTTTTAGATAAACAATTTAGAAAATAAAAGGGGTGTATCCTCTTTTGGTGCTTCTTTAACTGCAAAACACTGAGAAAAATGTGCCCTTTGTTAGGTTGGAAAACAATTTACACTGATCAGCCATAACATTATGAACATATGCCTAATATATGTAGAGTAGGTCCCCCCCTTGCCACCAAAACAGTAATGACCTGTGTGTACTAGCACCTTTCTTACGGAACCATCATTAACAGTTTGGTCAATTTGAGCTACAGAAACAGCTTCTATTGGATTGGAATACACAGGTCCTCATGTGCATCAGTGAGCCTTGGCTGCCCATGATCCTGACATTGGTTCACCAGTTTTCCTTCATTGGATCACTTTTAGAAGGTCCTGACCACTGCAGAGCACTGGCTAGAGGACTGGGTCAGGGCAGCTCCAAAACTGCAGCTCATGTTCCTGACCTGCAGTGGACCTTTAGGACCTACCAAAAGTGATTCAAGAAAGAAACCAGGTGACCTGAAGAAAAGGTTAATGCTGGTTGCTATACACACAGTATCACTGTTGGTAGCATAAGAGGGACCTTCTTAATGTTGGGCAGGTGGTCATACTGTTATGGGTGGTCGGTGTACTTGTTATACATAAAGCCAAAAGTCTTGAGGCTTGATATTATTTAAAAAATATATATATATTTAACATCTTCTTACAACTGTTGTAGATTTCAAATAAAAATAAGTGTGTGTTTCTGTGTTTTTCGCTAAGTGTACTGTTGCTAAGGGCTTTCCAGACCCTCGCGCTCATTTCTTGACAGCTAACTGCAGGTCACCGGAAGTGACGTGTATGCGGTCGCTCAGCATTCAGCGCGAGCGTTTCCTCGCCAAGTTTCAGTTTTCTGCACGCGCGTCTGCGCTCTGATTTATTGTCGGCGAGGCGCAGCGAGCACTCACAGCTACAACTTAATCATTATTAATAATAAAAGTACAAAAGGAAACTCGCAGTACGTCTAGGCAGGTAAGTCTGCACTAACTCCACTAGTAACTCCTTAGAATAATTAAATAAGAGCTAATATAAACGTCCACTCAGTTAAGGTATAATACAATTAATTACAGTTGCGGAAAAGCAGTGTTAGACATCATAGGGGTAAGTTTTAGCACGCAAGCATAAACATGAATGTTATTTGCATACACTGTTTTTCTGCAGGTGGCTTGCATCTGCAAATTAAACCACACAAAAAAATAATGCATATCTATTAGGGTTTTTTTTTTTTTTTTTTTTTGCAATCTTTTCAATTAGTTTTATATGTATTATTATTACTTACACTTTTACATTTATTTTTTATTTGTTTATAAATGCCTTCTGAATTATGAATTCATTTATTATTTCCAAAGTTTCAAAAGGATTTCAAATATCTATATTAGGAAATTATATATTTGTTAATACTCCACCTTTTTTCTTGTTTAATCAGTTCTTTACTCCTTTTACACTTTGCATAAGAGATCAACAAATTAATTTCAATTAAATGATTTATATTTTAGAATAAATAATATAATAAATATATTATATGTTTATATATAAATATATATAATATCTTTACATTTGCACGGATGTTTCACATACTTGTTACTGTTTAGTGCAAATCTTATGTGTTGAACATCTATTGCATGTATTTTGTTCTGCTCATTTTAAACAGATCGTATAGTGTGTGTGAAACACAGCTCAAGAGGAACCAAGGAGACAGAGAAGCCAAGACAAATTGAGACTTTTTATAGGACACAGACAGCAGGTAAACACATTTTTTTTATGCAGACGTTCTTTAATAAAAAGTGCAAAGAGAACCTGCTTTAAAATGTTGCCACTAAGGGTTAATATTGATACATTTTTATGTATGAAAATAATATGTATAAATACCAAAGCACAGCGGGAACAGTCAATCAGATAGTTTTATATACTTAGCCAGTTAATGTAGATACCACACAGTCATTAACTGTCTTGTAGTAATCGTCCATCCCATTTCTGCAAGAATAGAGCTTAAGTGCAGAATACTTATTTGTCTAAAATTAATATTTGCTCTTATTGCTACACTATTTGAAGATACTGCCTAACTGGGAAAAAAAATAATTTACTTAAGAATTTGAGTACTTTTTTATCTTAAAATTGTTTACATCCCTAACTTAATACTTGAAATTTCAAGTATTAATGTTAGTTTATTTCCTCATCTTTAAATACTAGTTGATTTTAAGTTCCTGAACTTCTTCAATAACCTTAATTAGATTAAGCAAATCTTTATTGTTCTAAGACATCTAATTAAAAGGATTGATGACAATGATTGTTCCTGTATCTGCAAATAGTTTTTCTTGTTTTATTTCTATGTAATCTGTCTGTTAATATGTAAGTGCAGACCCAGCACAGCATTCTGTAATTCACTAAATCTGATTTTTATGAGAAACATACTATATATAAAGTAAATGTAAACAAGAGCAAAAAAATGTCGATGTCGTGCTTAACCTACATGTATGTGACATTTTAGTGCGATCTGGTTTGGGGAAATTTTTGATTGTTTAAATCAGTGGTTATCTGTCATCCTAATTGTTTATACAACTTTATTTTCTCATATTAATGCCAGAGAAATTTGCTGACTGAGACATACTATAACATATGCACATTGAAATTGTACATTTACACTATTTATGAAGGGAGACATACTTTCTCTATTAAAAACACATCCTCATGCTAATTTATTAGGTCAGCGCATTGGAGTCAACAAAAACACACGTTGTGGATTTTAAATAAAGAAATAAATTTTCCTGTATAATGCACACAATATAAGTTTTGTAGGAGACATTTGCACATTTGCATACAGCACTTACTGTAGAACATAGCGGAAGAAGAATACACGATATAATAAAATAGAAGCACAGCTGCAACTGCTGATAATATGTATAACCGTTAAAATGGGCTTAGTGCTCCCACCTAGTGGCAAAATTAGAATTATTTTTATTGCTGTTGTTCCATTATAGTAAGTTGAGTAAGGACTTAAACACAATGTGGGTGCTGTTAAATGAACCCCAGAGTTAATGCTTGTCATAAAATGGTGTATTCCACTTATACTAGAGCATTTTGCTAATTACTGCATAAAAAATCTATACTTAAAATTATTTTTACAATTTAGTTTAATGTTGTGGAACATCTGAAAAACATCCGCAAGACGTGTCTACTTCTTCCTTTATGTCTGCTAGAAAGTGTCCTCGCGTTCTCGTTCTTACAGCAGCTTTAAATACAGCTTGTAGAATCCTTTCTGAGGTTGGGACAACTTTTAAATTTCTAAAATAACAACAACAACAAAAAAAGTCAATTTACAGTTTTAATCTCTGATTAAAAAACGTGATGATACTAGAGACAACTTCTTAAAATTGTAAATAAACATCTCCTTTAGAATACACTACTACATAAACCCTTACCCACAAATCAGTTGATGATGTGAATCTGCCATACAAGTCTATTTAAATGAATATGCAGATGATAACATTAGAATGTGTGCATTAATAGAAACCTGATTTGGCTTGCAGTTGGGAATATTGTCAGAGCTGCTGTTATGAAAAAGTAATGAACATGTTTTAACCACTCAGTATCATTTGTATTATTATAATGTTTTTCCTATCAATCTTAATAGATTCCACCTTTCCTGACAAGGTTCTGTTCTGTGGACTATACATCATGCCTCGTTCATTCCTAGTGAAAAAGCGTAGAAGGGGAAGCTCTCGATCCTCCCTTCCCACAGACTGTATGCCGTGTCTGGGAGTAACTGGCTGCACAGGAACAGGAAACCGAGAAGAGCTAGAGCCAAATGTCGAGGCTTTGACCATTCAACCGGTGAAGATGTATCGCAACTGGACAACAGGCTAGTGTGGATACTGCTGTTGAGATCTAAGCTGATTTCAGTTGCAGATGTCATTAGTAGTTTAGGTTTTATGATTAAGTAAAATGAACCTCTGCTGTTGAATGCATGGTATTATACTGTATACTGATTGATGATCATGATAACTCGCACACTATGTACAGTATGACTTTACCAAGATTAGAAGACAAGTCTGTTTTTAATCTCATACACAAATAGTTTGATTTATGATGCATGCATTGACTTCGCATAAAGTTATACAGCTTACAGAATTTCTCTCTTTTCTTCACAGGAATTAGAGGATTTAATGAATTCCCTTCACCGATTCCCTGGCATCACATTCAATCCAGCAACACAGAGGACAAACAGGTTGTAGGAAATGCGTTAAAGTCCAGCAGCAAAGATCGAGATTATTCAGCAATCAGCTCTTCTGAGATACACTGTCAGTTATGTGACAAGGTAAATAAGTCTAGACCCATTTCCACAGATATTTAACAGAATAAATGTAATCGAAGGGAACTAGACAACATTTTTATGTGGGTTAATCCATATTAATACATAGAATTTGTAAGTAGAGTGGTATTTGCTTTTTACAGCAGTGGTGGCCCAATCGGTTAAGATTGTGGGTTACTGATCGGAAGGTTTGGGGTTCAAGCCCCAGCACCATCAAATTGCCACTGTTAAACCCTTGAGCAAGGCCACTTATCCCTATCTGCTCCAGGGTTGCTGTATTCTGACCGACCCTGCGCTCTGACCCCAGGCTTCTAACTGGGATATGTGGAAAAATAAATTCACTGTGCTGTAAAGTACATGTGACAAATAATTATATTTCGAGGCAGTGGTGGTTTAGGGTGTTAAGGCTCTGAGTTACTGGTCGGAAGGTCGGCAGTTTGAGCCCCAACTCCACCAGGTTGCTGCTGTTGAGCGCTTAAGCAAGGCCCTTAACCCTGTCTTTTTCAGGGGCGCTGTATAATGGCTGACCCCTGCCTACTACCAAAAGCTGGCATATATAAATAATTTCAATATGCACTTGTGTATGTGACGAATAAAAGCTGTACTTCAACTTTAAAAACAGTCTGTTGATTTATATCCATCTTTCCCCTCTCTCTCAGAACTTTTTTTCCTTTTCTGATTTGGAGGCCCATCGTTACAAGTGTTGTGAAGGTCACAAGCCATCAGCGGACCGGATTAACAGCAGCGAAGCCGTGGCACTGCACAGAACAAAGGTTGGTATAGATTGCTAAGATCGTTATCATTTTGCATTCTGAGAAGTCATTTCATCAGTCTCGTTGTCAAATCAGAAATTGCACAAGATCGCACCAAGAAATACAAATAACATACCGTGATGAAATCAGATACTTGTAGCTTACACATTAGTTCCATATAATAGGATGTGAGCAATAGATAAACTGAGGTTTAAAAAAAAAAAAAGATCTGACTCAAAAACAAGTCAATCAATAAACAACATACAATAAAACGTTTCAATACTATCACAATATAATCTGACCTCTAATGTGCAATTTCATGACAGATTACTACTGAGGAACAGAACTGTAGATCTAACAGTGTGTGAACATTTCAGGAGCGAACGTTCGAGTGTAAAGTGTGTGGGAAGCTGTTCAAACGCTCGTCCACTCTCTCCACACACCTGCTGATCCACTCGAACACAAGGCCGTACCCGTGCCAGTACTGCGGCAAGAGATTCCACCAGAAATCAGACATGAAGAAACACACCTTTATTCATACGGGTAAGACCTTAACAGAGAGAGATTAACACACTCAAGTTTAAAATGAATTAAAGGGAAAATTATTTTTTTAATGTCAGTCACATCCCGGTACGCTTAAAGATCTTAAAGAGCCAGTGTCAAACTCACATACACAATGGGTGTCAAAGTTGTGTGTTGATTATCAGCAAAAAGAGCACATTTTAGCCTTTGGGCCAGATACATATCCTGTAGATCAAAAGAACAGAAGTTATAAATCATAAGGAGACCCAGAGATAGACGATAGGAAGCGCATTAACATTTTTCAGTTAGACAGAAGGTTTCCAGTGAGCCACAGGAAGTTGCATGAATATTTGTCGGGACAGGGGCTATCGGAAGTATTACTTTATAATAAATGAGGAAGCACAAGGTTTTTTTTTTTTTTTTCCTTTTAAGTGGACATGACAGAATAAAAAAAATTTTCACTCTCCTACATTTAACATGCATTTAGATTCACTTGAATAATCCCTGACCAGCTACCTTATTTGCAACGGCTGTACACTCATTTCAAGTAATTTTGTACATTGGCTACAGGCTTGCTCAAACTGCACATCTGAGGACTGAAAAAGCATCAGCTGATCTCTTCAGCTATACTGTTTTGGTGGGCCTGTGTCCATTATAGCCTTTTACTCCTGTCCTTCACTGACATGATTAGATCCTGAGATGGTCTTTTGTTGCCTCGAGATTCCAGCATTTCCTTTATTCTCAGAGGCTTTTCTGCTCACCATGTTGGTAAAGAGTGGTTATTTATGTTCCTGTACAGTAGCTTTACCAGGCAGAATGTTCTAGTCTGATTGTTCTCATCACATTTCGACCCACAAAACCGTCACTTACCAAATGTTTAAGATGGAAAGTAAAATTTATTGTATTTGATGCTGGGATTGTGAGTAATTGTATATTTTCTTTTTGAAGGAGAGAAGCCACATGTGTGCAGGGTGTGTGGAAAAGCCTTCAGCCAGAGCTCTAATCTAATCACACACAGCAGAAAGCACTACAGACCTTTCAGCTGAGGAGGCACACACTCTCATGTTGTTTATCAATTTTTCCTTGTAAATATATCCCACTTTAATAAATTTTTATAAAACAGTTATCAGCAGGTAAAGTGACTTGGTTTGAAGATTAGCCAAAAAAAAAATACATATATAAAATGACTGAACACACTTTTTAATCTTTATTTTGTGATAAACAGAAGGGTTTTCTCAACATACTGAGTGATAAAGATATAAAACAGGTCCATAACACCTCCAAACTCAGGGATTCACTGCTGGGGAATCTACAGCTCCTCAAAATGAAAAAAAAAAAAAGTGACATTTTGTGAGCAGTATGATTAAAACAGCGCAAGAGTGACATCATGAGGAAATACCAGGTACTCACGGTTAATACAGCCTTCTACACATGGACCTTCAGAGGGTAAACACACCTCAGTGGCACACATGAAATAGATCTGAGAAAGGTTAAAAATGCAACATTTGCTTTTTTTATCATAACCTTCCGAACAAATAAATTTAACAATAATATACAATACTGTTCATATATTTATGCTGCTCAAGTCATTCAACACATTTAAAACCTGGCAATAAAACTGTACATATAAATAATCCCTGTGTAGCAGTACTATTTCTAACACATGCAACCATCAGCTCCCCTTAAGACCGTCCAATTTAAACTTGATTTTAAGTGGTCGGGTATTTACCTCTTCCTCCTTTACCACAGCTGGTGCCGTTTCCTTCCTAGAGTTTTCCAGGAACTGGAAAGTACTCACAGTGAATCTTCTCACATGCTTGGCCAGTTCATGTGGAGGAGTGGGAGGGGGCTCATGGGATGGTGCGATATCAAGTGGGTTTGGGCAACTATAGGAGAAATGGAAAATAGGAAAAGCAATTGTATTAGTAACTTCGCTTAGTAACAATGGCTTCAAAGCAGAAATCAAGTCAGTAAGAGTTGTATGTTTGTCTGGACCGTACCCATCATAGATGAGGACCCATGCCGAATTTGCAGAGCGAGGGTACGCAACACAGTAATGCACCAACAGCACGGCGCTGGGATCTAAAGGGTTCAGCAGACGCACTTCCAGGTAAAGAGGTTTCCCAAGTAGGGTGCGAAGCGGCCGGTGGTATTGAGGGTAGTAGCTGCTATACTGCTGGTCTAGGATTATATTTATATTAAAAAAATAAAAGGCAGTACATTAGATTTTGTAAATGTTTATTAAACTTTGCCAAAATTATCCCTCACTTGTAAACCTTTAAAATAATAAATTACATAAATACAGTTTTTATGCAATCAAAACTACCCAAATGATCTGGTAACATCTCCACATCTTTCTAATTTCTAATTTAAGTTCCACATTTTCCCTACTAGCCTGGTTTCACTATACGATCATCCATAGGGGTCTATATTATTACACGTTGGGGAAATATGATCCTCAACCTCAGACTTATTCTGAAGTTATCTTGTCACCAAACATTTTTTAATTTGGCATATAATCTAATAACAGGTTGGAGCCTTTAAGCCTATTTTATCATTAAAGGAAGTACTTGGCCCCTTCTTTAATGGGGATAAAAAGGTTTTTAATCTAAACAGTAACCAGTTGTAGCCAATTATCAGACTCGTGTATATAACAAAAAAAAAAAAAAGATTAACAATTTAAAAATAAAATTCATAATCAGTTAATACAAAAGTCATTGATTTTAACCTGGAGCTTTTGATTTTGAGCCTCCGTCGGGATTGTCACTTATGGACATGCGGCCTTCAAGATGTTTGCACCAATCCAAAATTTTACTGTGTATAAGAATCTCATCACCTTACTGTGCTTGTGGTATTCTGTAAATTTCAGTCAGTTTTATGGCTTCACTCATGATAAAGTTCATTACAAGCACTTCATAATTATGAAATTTAGATTTAAGGTTTAATAAAAGAGTAGACATTACAATCATTTAATCATTAAAAACATCCCATTAAGTCTGGATTTGTTAAAAACATTTTTAATAATAATGCTAATAAATGCCAAAGTTTTAGTAACTTAATTGGTCAGAAACCAAAGTCCAACAGCATTGTGATTTCCCTTTTCGTTATCACCTGATTCCATTCACTTACGACCAGACTGTAATAAATGTAGACTAGGTAATCCAATGTTTTTCAAACCTGTTCAGAATTGCATGATTCCTGCTGTAAGTGTGTGACACACTGACCTTTTGCAATCCTGAGCTGAACCCCAAACACTCCCTGGGCCTGAATGGATGGGCCGAGAGATGGGCTTTTAACCAAGTAACCCACGCTCGCCACGGTACCAGGCATATACCGGCACTCAACCAGCAACCTGACAAATCAATCAAGAAAAAAAATTAAACATTTGACATGGTATTCATTTACTTATTTACTGTAGGTCTTACTGATACATAGTACAATGTACAGTACCTGAATGGTGAATCTCTAGTTATGGTTCCGTAGTTTTGAGTGACCGAATGCAAAGTGTTTAAGATCTCCAACATATAGATCACAGTGTTACCCACCTCCTAAAAAAGAAATTTTCACTATAACAAATCTACAGCAGTTATGGATTTGCCTCGAGGAACACTATATATTTAAACTGTCACGAAAACCCAAAACAGAAAAACTGCCAAAAACAGGTTTTGTTCCAACATAGTGGAGAGTATAGTGAAATACAATTGTACACACATATTTGCGAGTGCCACAGCCATCCAATGGGATCTTAAAGAGGGCAAAATCTGCCACCACCCTTTGAGGAGTGCAGGAAATGTTGCCACCTGCAACCAAGAGGGCGGGTGAAAGGGGTGGCTCTGTGAGCGATGCAGGGATGGAGAAGACAAAATGACCATCAGCTGTGCATTCTGCCAAGAAAGGAAAAACAGATGAATATAAAAGTACTTCAAATAGTCTCTCAATCTTATGCAGCAGAAAACTCACCATCCATCGGGTAGTAGCAGGCCCGAGTAACCGGGCAGTAACAGCAACCCATCCCATGGCAATCGTCTGCCGATACAGAGCCTGTCCCACAAGCTAACTGCTGTTCAAATGGCAGATTGCATTCTACAAGACATGAGTAATGACTGTCATTTTTGCGTTGCTGCATCTGGTGCAACTCCAGCAACAAAGAAGTGCACCAAATTTGAACTAAAATGCAAAGCAGTAATCAGATAAAACAAAACAGCAAATTCAGAAGTATGACAGCAAAACCAACACATACAAAAAAGCTTTATAGACAAACACACAAAAGGTAGGTCTTTTATAAAAATTATATTGTCACTTTGGACACGGCACATGACCATCACATTAACAATCATTTTTTAATCAGCCCAGAAAAAAAAAAAAACATTTAATTCATTGTAACTTGTAACTTGGTGTTATAGTGAGGAGGAATTCCTTATTCTGAATAACTTGGCTACCTATTAGTGCTGTGCAAAATGTACAATGTTTTTAACATCTCATGAATCCCAGTGATGATAAAAAATATAAGCATCAGCAAGTTCATTTAACTGTAAACATCCTGTAACTCCGCCCCGCTCAGACTGACACAGGATGTTGCCAAATGGGGATATTCAGTAAGGATCTACCAATTTGCTGACATTTTCAGATTAGCATTTTTGGCTTGTAAATATGTATTGCATGTATGGGTTTAAATGCTGCATATATAGCAATGGTTTAAATGATACCCAAGGTTTGAGTTATACCAACAATCCTCAAACTGGCATAAAAAAATTGACCACTTCAGATGTCATACCATAGCTCATGGGAACCTGGCACGACAGGATGGCCTCAACTCTACGACCGTCCGCTGTCTGATACTTCAATATAATTCTGTACTGTCCATCCTTTGAAAAGTATTAAAAAAATACAAATAATACATTGTTTACTAAGATAAGCAAATGTATAATCAGATTGTTTACCTCAATATGGATTTGTATTGTTTAACAAACCTGATGAGCCATATGACAGGATGTATAGGGCAGGAGAATATTAATACCGCCATTTGGTTTCTTTTTTATCAAGTATCCACAGTGATGTGGGGCTTCATCTAATAGCACAGCCTTTATACTCCCATTACGGCCAAAAGTGGGAGCTAGAAAGAAAAAAAAAACTTGGAATTAAACGGTTAAATCCATTTAGCAGTAGGAAAATGGTCACGATTGCACAAGAAGTTTACCTCCAAGATAATATGGAGAAACTTGTAATGTCTTTTTGAATTAAATACTCACATTGAACTGTCAGGTCTGTGAGTGGTCCAGGAGGTAAAATGACGCTCATATCTTTTGAGTGGCATAAAACTTGTGGTTGATGCATCTGAGAAGCTTGGGGTGTGCTTTGTGATGGCCATGTGCGCTTAGGTGCCTTTGTGGTTTTGGACTGCTGGAAAGCCATGGCTGATGGTTTGGGGGGGTACAAAGATGTGAAAATTGATGGTTGGTTTGATGGTTTGAAGTATGAGTCAGAGAGGCTTGGAGGAAGGTACGGGGATGGGAAGGGTCGGATCTCAGGCTTAAGTGTTTGAAAACGTGTGGAAATGGGTTTGGGAATGAGGCTGGCTGCTGTTGCAGACGACTCTTCTAAAGTAGGAGAAGGTGAAGTGTAATGACACTGGAGTCGTACAGTATGGTGTCGGGACCTCACAGGATCCCAAAACTTCAGAGAAAGAGAGAGTACCGAGGGGGACTGCAAGAATAGGACATTATTTTAGATGCATTAAACTGAGACATTAAGCGCAAACAGAAAAACCATTTAGATGGACGATTACTTGCACAGATGACTGCTGATTATGCACACACTTTTTTTTTGTACAATTAACCATTTTTTTTGTTAGTGTAGAAGTGTATATAAATCAAAGCATTCAAATGATACATTGATAAGTTTTACTAAACTGTCCTAACAAACTTGATCTCAGTTCATAGAAGCAAAAGTACAGACTGAGGCATTTTCTGGGTCACTGACTGAGTGTTTAAGATGTGTGGAATAAAGCATTTTCTTACCACAGTATATGAGTGACAGGCAGGAAGTGGGGAAGATACAACCACACCCCCGCTTTCATGATGCAATGAGTACCCACAATGTGCTGGTGCAGATGACACCAGCGCCCAATCCTTCCTCTTTACATCTACAACCCCACAGAGGGAAAAATGATACTTAGGTCTGTGGTAAATATTTTTAAGTAAGTTTAAATTTGCAGATTATTTAGGATTAGCATTAATATTTGTTCCAAATATAGGCACCTTACAAGGCCTGGCCAGAATCATATCACAATCATATTGTCCTATAAGCAGTACACATGCATCTAGTGCATGGCGATTTACAGTGATAAACACAAAGGTGTCAAATTATTCTTCTCAATTTTTCAGAAAGTAATCTTATTTGTGTAACTGTCTGTTTGATAAAAAGAAATATCCGATTGAAATTTCCATGTATCGGAAAAAAAAACTATATGCATAAAGAGGATAAAAGCTATACCCTAGGATTCCTATGCAAAAGTATAAAGCCACAGATCTGTCTGAATACCAAATGTTGATCCAGTTGCATCATGCTCTTTTAATGCTTTTTATCCTTAGAAACTGAATGTCTCGTCAAAGGGATTTAAGGGATAACGGATATGGCAAAATACAAGGGGTATAGCCTGCTTCAGTCTATATAAAATTATACAAAAACAAAAATCTTGAGAGATATCTTTCAGCAGGACTATGGTCCCTAATGCAAGGCCAAAGAAATGTAGACATTTTCAAAAAATAAAAAGGTGAATGGTCTACAGTTGCAAAATCCAGGTCCGATTACGAATTTGTAGCACGGTGTAAGTAAGCAATCATCCAAATTACCTGACAAACCTGGAGCTAACCCACTAAAAATGACTCCCAAACAGCGTCCAAACCTGGGAGGAGTTTATTGCAGCAAAAACTTGTTCTATTAAGTAATTCGTCAAGTATTCGTCAATCAGCTTTTTTTACTTTTGAATATTTCTAAATATTTGCCGACAAATACATTTTGAGTCAAATTTGGTCAAGATACATTTGGAGTCAAACAAATTTGACAACTGAGTTATTTTTTCCTTTGTAACTCGACTTTTTAACTAAAAAATTACTTCCTCAGTACAGTGCCCGCTTACCATTAAATCATATTTTACCTTTGACTTTAATGGAGTTTATTTTTGCAGAGGGCAAGAATGCCCTCAACTGCTTCCCTTTGCAGCTGAGCACTGGAGTCAGATGAGAGGAATAATTTGCCACTACTGGAAATCTATGGTGCTGAGGCAGATGGGGCACCTGAGGAGGTTGAGGCAGATGGGGCACCTGAGGAGGTTGAGGCAGATGGGGCACCTGAGGAAGGTAAGGCAACTGAGGCATCTGAGGAGGTTGGTGCATCAGAGTCCACAGTCCTGTCTGAGGTACGTAATTTGTAACTGTCTGAGGCTTCGGGTCTTGTTGTGGCGCTGACTCATGTACAGTTAGATGTGATTTGGGTGGCATGGGTTTCTGTGAGTTGTAATAAGGGTATATGGGATGAGGAATATATTGATAAGGGGGATACACTATAGGCATGCTCAGTTGCAAATGACCAAATGAAGGTTGAAATGGTGGGATATTCATTTCTGTACTTGTTTTTTGGGGAATTTCAGAAGATTGTACAGCAGGGACGGGTGAAATGTCATCAGATGGTAAAGAGAGCTGCTGAGGATGCTGTATGGTTATTCCTGTGGAACCACCTGGGTTTTTTTGCTTAGACGGAAACAATATCTGTTGCTGTGTTTTTTTTATGGACGTTATTTCAGGGACTAATTGTGGTTTCGGTATCTCTGGTTTGATTAGAGTAGGGTCATGTGAGATTGACTGAGTGTGCAATGGATGAAGTGGTTGAGAGAATTGTGCAGAGGTCTTATATTGAGGGTAATGGGGAAAATAGTGATGAGCCTGGCAAGAGAGAGTATACATGCTCCCATCCAAGAGGATATTCAAAGTGCTGCCTCCATCCTGATGAAAGACAATTACAGTAATTTAAGTACGTACAAACCATGAGTTTGCCAGTTTTAAATTCTTGCAAAAAAAAACAAAAAAAAAAAAAAAACTTTAATTTGTCATTAAAGTTAACCTTTTGTTTATTTCAGAATGCTATCAACACTAAATCCAAGCATTTTAGGACGACAGCTACAGTATATCACTGCTTTTACTGTGCATTTAGGAAACGACTTTTTAAATGTACCAGATGCCTTTCACTTGTTAAGACCTCTGAGGAGCCTACCTTGGTACACTGCGCTGGAAAAGGAATAAAGAGGATCAGGTCTTCGGGTGCAGAGTCCATGCGATATGCACAAGTGTTGGATACAAGTGGCACCCACTTCTTATTGACTGGAAAGCAATATATAAATATAAATTTTATAAATTTTGTATGTCATAATACACAAGACTGGTTTTAAACAAACTGCCAAAACAGTTATATTTTACAAAAGTACGATCACAAAAGTATTTAAAGCTGTTGTAATTTGGATTTCTGGACTAATAAAATGCTGATATTTTAGAAGAGTTGTAAATTAATGTAAATAAAATCTACACAACCCTTTGTTGTTGACATTTTTGGCTATTAGACAGTAAAGCTTCACATTATGGATAAGAATCACCAATTCTACAAGTATCATGATTTGGTAATTGGCCGG
This sequence comes from Clarias gariepinus, assembly GCF_024256425.1. NCBI lineage: Eukaryota > Metazoa > Chordata > Actinopteri > Siluriformes > Clariidae > Clarias > Clarias gariepinus. The sequence goes on from NC_071117.1 coordinate 14,478,957, forward strand.
ACAATCAATTTTGGAGACAATCTGCAGATACCTGAATTGTCACTTAAAAGAATCACTGAATCGATTACTTCTTCATCTTTACTTCACGTACTTAGGTGTGACACTTTAGCATGTAAAATAAAATCTATTATCAATGTCAACCATTTATGGTAGATGAAAAAACACAGTTGTTCATGCATAAATAACTATGTGACTGCACTTTTACGTTTAAGCAGATAAACAGGATTTTATTACAAACCCTCTCTCACCTTTAATGCTGTACTTTCCTACACCTCTTTGAGACCCCTCTATCTTTAACATTATTCCCCAGTATGAGCAAAAGCCAGAAGGAGGAGCAGGAGCAAGAGCAGAATCAGCATCATGCGCCATGGGACAGGAAATGCTCAAGGGCATTCCCCACCATCGCATTGGTAAAACATAGCTTCCATTCTGAAACACCGAAAAAAAGGCAAAGTACAGAGAGCAGAATTTTAACCACCTGGATATACAGTATTAACGCTAAGTGGCCATGAGGATAATTCTGAACACGAGTGGACAGGAAAGCATCAAACATACACAGTGTCCACTATAATTGTACCTGCCGCAAGACATAGCACCCATCATATGGAGCTACGAGGACTAGCTCTCTCAGTGTCGCCTTCACATTGTATCCACAGTGAGAAGGCAGGTGAAGTATCGACACAGGGGAAGAACCCACTTAAAAGATTGAAACACAGGTTTTAATTCAGAGCATACTCTAGATTAGATGTGCATAGTATTTGTTGTGACTTGATAGAACAGTCCAACCTCGGTCCACGAGAAGGTGGATGTAGTTCCATCCTTTGGCTGTTAGGATTATAGCAGCTGGGGAACATCTCACCAGGGGTCTCATCTGTAACCATTCTTGAGTATTATGACTGGAAGCAAGATTTACTTTTCCTTGAACTGCTTCAAATCCTACACAAAAAGACCATGCAGTTTTTTTTTTATTTTTCTAATTTAGTGTGCATTAAGTAAAAACTGTCTAGTTGTTATGTTCTGACAGGACCTGGAGAGTCGGATTGAAAGTTGTAGGTGCTGTTGGACTGATGGAAGGTTGAGAAGAACTTTCTTTGGTCTGAGTTCTTGGGTTCCTCCAGGATTGAATGTCTGACCTAGAAAAAAAAAAAATAAATAAATAAAAGACTTCAGCAGCTGCTTCTAACTGCTGCTAGGTTACATTCAAGTGAACTTCATATTATTTGGGTTTGTTTCGCTTTTGTAAATTCTTTTTCCTACCTGTACGCTATGAGTTCGCTCGAAACCCGAGCCATAGGTTGTTACACAGAGAGGGAATGTCGCTGCTAAAAGGAGGATTGTTGTAATTCTTGACTGTAGTCGACAAGACATCGCCTGTATTGCACTCACGTGTTTGCTAGAAAACGGGCAGTCTGTTTGCCCGTGTCAGATAATCTAAAACCCCAACCTTAATTACACCTGCATCTGCTACAAACAATCAGCGACGTCAATTAGAGCGCCATCAGTGTGTCTTTTCGCGCCGTCGCCACAAGGAGTCGCTGTAACGCCAATTTCTATCATTTGCTCCCAAAAGAAGAGGAGAGGTGAACTTGCACTATATTGACTTAACTATTCTTCCAAACCTGCACTGACATTAAATCCAAATACATATACTTCAATATGAAGTTGGTCCCCTTTTTGCAGCTATAACAGCTTCCACTCTTCTTGGAAGTCTGTTTACAAGATTTTTTTTGTGTTTTTGTAGGAATTCATGCATAAAGCATTTATGAGGTCAGGCACTGACGTTGGATGAGGAGGCCTGGCTCACAATCTCCGTTCCAGTTCATCCCAAAGATGATTGATTGGGTTGAGGTCAAGGATCAGTCAAGTTTCTCCACACCGAACTTATCAAACCATGTCTTTATAGTCATTGCTATAAAGACAGTCTATATATCACAGTCATGTTGGAATAGAAGAGGGCCTTCCCAAAACTGTTGCCACAAAGTTGAAAGTGTAGCATTTTCCAAGATGTCTTGATAGATTGATGGTTGCCCTTCACTGGGGATAAAAGGCCAAGTTCACTATGATTATACATAAAACAATGATTGATTATAATTAATAATATAAAATCAGTCACTCTAAACTGTCATTGGTGTTCCTATTACAAAAAAAAGAGTTGTGTTGAAACACATTTGACAATTTGAAATTGTTCCTACCTCCGAGGTGACTAGATGAAGACTATTGTACAAATGCTAAAGGTGTGTAGGATGTCTCTCTTAAAAAAAAAAAAAAAAAGTAATCATTTATTTTACAATTTTATGTTAAGCTTTAAGTCTGTCATTGGTGTTACTTAAAAATTAGTAACACCAACTGTCAAAAATTAGACGTAAAAAAATGATTACATGTAATAATGAATCGATTTTGGCATCATTGAAAACCGTGTGGTCTTACACGTGGAAGTTACGATTTTTCTCAACAAAAAAAATCTGTTTCCTAGTATGTTTGCCTTGAGGTGCAAGGCAAACACTGCTAACCACTGCTAGCCAGTCATTAGGACAAAAAGCTGTCTAGACAAAGTTATAGCTGGTTTGTTAAGGTGACTGATTTGGTGTAATATTTTGTGTAGAAATTTTAATTGTTCGGTTCATGGACAACAGGCTCAGTGTTTATTAGAATTTAACCATCTTCAGCTTAATGTCTTTCCCGAACTCATCTGAGAAGCAATAGAATATCTGGTTTTTATGCTCATGAAAGGACATGAGAGACAAGAGACAGATATACAGTGGATTGTTCATTACTGTTTTATGGGTTCAGTTTTGTGTTCTTTTTTCTTCCAAGTGTTATGATTGTTCCCCTGGTTTTCCCAGCTTTAATCCACTATTTGTCTCTTTGTCACTTAAATGAGTTGCTGCTGAAACTTTATCATCTTTTTCAACATGATCCGCAGACTTTGTTTCTTAAAATTTGGACTCCACTAAAAGTGTGAAGTCATTGCTAAACTTGAAGATGAGAACTTAAACAACTCAAGGATTGTGTAGCCAATGCAGAAGCTATAAATCACAAATTATAGTTATTTGTGACCCAGTCTGTGAAAATCCAGCCAAGTATTTTTTCTACATAAAGAAATATAGTTTTTAAGTCAGATTTATTGTAGAACTTAAGAACTCACTCACTCACTCATTGTCTGTACCACTTTATATATTTATATAAGGTCACAGGGGGACTGGAGCTTATCCCAGGACACTTAGGGCACGAGGCGGGGTACACCCTGTGTGGCTTAACAAATAAAAAACATTCCTCTGAAACTGGTCAGGTACAGGATTTAGACTAAAAATTTAAGAATTCCATAAATTTTCTTTTTTTTAATTTTCTTTTCATTTTTGTGAAGCTGCTTTGAAACTATAACCATTGTTAAAAGCGCTATATAAATAAAATTGAATTGAATTGAAAAATTAAGGGGCAAAAACCTGTCAAAAATTAGAACCAAAAAAGTCCTTCAGGAAGCCTAGAGAACTATTCCTTAAGACTACATTAAACTACATTACATGACTAAATACTTTCGCACAGTATTTTAAATCATAGGAATATTTTATTTCTGTTAGAAATACGAATACGAGTATAACTAATACATCTGTGACACTAATAAATCTGTGACACCTCATGTGGGCGGGACTTGTACTGACACCGAGGATTACAAAATGACTCATGTTACCCTAATAACTCGATTCTTAGACTAATTTCTTTTGATTCGTTTGATTCTTTACATCGAGGAACAGTTGTTTAGGCTGTGAGGTGTGTCAGGACTGACAGTGTTAGGTTTATACTCCAACCTGTTTATAGCTTAAAAGTCAGATTGCGCAATTTGATTATTATTGGGTTGACCTGTGAGTCGGTTCGCCGGATTGATTCATTTAAAGGAGTCGTAAAGAAAAAGAACAGAATCGACTGCTTCTGCAGCGGTGTGTGTATGTGGGCACTGTGTGAGAAATGATGATTCAGACTTTGGTTTGTTAGAGAAAAAAAAAGATGAAACAAGTAGGCTATTCATCAGTACATAGTCTAAACAGTGTGTAGGTGTAGAATTTGCTGCTGGGGCCAAAAATCCTAAACAACACCAACATGGATGGATAAAAAGAGATGAGACTGCGTCTTGGATCCTTTAGGGGGTAATAAGTGGACAAAAAAAAAAAAAAAATCCATGTGTCTTTTTAAATGCCATTAGGTAAGTAGGCATGATCACAGAAATGTGTTTTGCAGAGGTTTTGTACAACTTTGTACAAGTTTAAGTGTATTATTTAAATGAGAGAGAGAAAAGGTTTAAATTATAGCATGGTCATAATTTGACTCGTGGCACTGCGTATTTTAGTACTAAATATTATGTATTATACTGTATACAGCTATGGAAGCAGCCATTCCCTGATTTCAGAGACACATTACATATAAAATGCTAGGTATAGGAACATGGTTTATGTACAGAATGTATATTGTATATACACATATAGTGCATTTTCTGTAATGTGTATATATTGCAGTACAGGATTTATTCTCACAGTGTAATCATGTGCTGTCACACACACACACCATTCAGACTGTGCACTTTTCACCAGTTCAGTTGAATGTCAAGAAAATGAAAAAGAATTACATTGTTGCCAAAGCAATTATAGAAGGTGTTACATCATCGATACTATTTATAAACATCAGTCTAGATAAAAGTGAGATGTAAACTGTATTTTTCTATTAGCACCTCTAGTGAGGTCTGAAGTTAGTGCATACTGTATAGTAGCCTAGAGAAGTATGCGGTTTGGGACAGACGTAGTGTTTTATATGGGTGGGGTTTACACTGCAGCAAACGGGACGGGAGGGAGAGAGAGAGAGAGAGAGGACGGAGCGACCGATGTGCAGAGATACGAGACTCTGTCTGAGATGTTGGATCACCAACAAATAAAAACAAGAAATACAGTCAGTGCGTAAATCTCACGCAGGTAACGCGTAATGAAGCCACTATGTCATTTTCTGTAATCAGTGTTTTTTAAAGGGGATGCGATTGTGATTTCAAAGCCGTGCAAACTCCGAATAACGGAGATGACCGAGCAGAAACGGTGCCGAGGCTGATGGGATGACTTCATTAATCCTAATCCGTGTATTAAAATCTGCATGCAGTATGTAGGCTGGCGAATCCCAGGACGAATGGCACTGATGTGTACTGGGTGTTTAATGGCCTTTAATGGCTTGACACGTTATTAGCGTTTATAACGTGCTTCTGATGCCTCTTATGCGTATTGCTCAAAAACTGATTAAAAAGACATCCCTTGATGTGTTAATGTTTGGAGATGGCATCCACTGGGAACAGCTGTCATAAAGATAAATCTTTCAGCACAGCAAAAAAAGAAAAAAAAAATAATGATCATAGATGGATGTGTTGGTCCATCCATTGAGAAGTGTGTATTATTATTATTATTATTATTATTATTATTATTGTTGTTGTTGTTGTGGGACTGGGGATCTGGACGTCTTTTTAGTTACTGAGATTAGGTTCAAGGTTAGAGTTAGGTTTAGCATTTCACAGCTGCATTAATAATTACTATATGTTATTGGACACATGTGTATGCCTCATTTCTGAAGTACTCATCAGCAACTGTGAATAATATCATAATTATATTCGTCTTATATATCACAATGACATGATGTTTCAAATGTTGCAGGTTAAAATTCCACTTCATCCTCTAAGAGTATGTTGAAAGCTTTGACTGGACTTTGCACCCTTCATCTCACAGCTATCTTTTTACTTTTTTGGGCCACTATTGATGATGTAAGTCTTTTTAATGTTCATTTGTATTTATAAGATATTGTTTACCTATAATTGTTCATGGAGAAAGTTTTTCTCTGTCAAATACAATTGTAAGAAGCTGTTTGTGATTTTTAAACAAGAAAGGCAAAAATCATCATGCTTACGTATTTCCTTTGCTTCTGTAGATAAAAAAGAACTAGGCTAAACAACTCTTGAATCTGAGCATGGAAAATAATTCAGATCTAATGTTTTGAGGCTACTGTACATTTGTTATTATATAATACTTTAGTCTAATTCCAGAAAAAAATAACTATATTCAATGGATTTTTGGATAGTTATGAATTCTTCAATTCTCAAAGTGATTCTACTTTTCTTAGAGGGAAACACTTTTTTGCAAGGACCCACATAGAAACTTCAGATGGAGAAGAGTTTAGTTAGATCAATAAATCAAAACGTTTGTTGATGAGATGAAAATAGATTTTTGGAAATTAACAAGTGCACCTTTTCTGACTACAGAATTATCAGTGGGTAATGAGAGAGCTTGCCTTTTTGTCTGTTTCTAGGCTTGGTGGTTTACAAGAACCATGTATACAGATCTGTGGGGGAGATGGGTGATGGAGAAAAATGATGATGTCTGGGTATACATGGACATTCCGACATCTTACCGAAAAGGTGAGCCAAGAAAGACGCTATTTCAAACAAGAAAATATGTGTGTATTTTTCAAGGAACTTATGAGTTTCTCATAATTTTATCTGTAAGTATGAGTGCTGTACCGAAAGTAATGCATAAGTGCATATATAAATCTTTATTAGCTTACACATGTTGGTAGAGTAACTCTTCCTCTATACAAAGGTTCTCCATCACGAGATACACTGGCATCATTGAACCCAACTTACAGTACAGTACAATTCCTCTTTGAAAATCCTCTTTGTTGCAGTTGATGGTCTCCCACTGTACTACAGAATAATTATGGAGATGACACCATTGACAAGAGCTATGTGCATAGATTTAAAGAATGGTAAACCAGCACTAAAGAGCAAACCACACAGTGGGACACCATTAGTTGTGAAAAAACGGGATTTTTAAAGGGTTAGGTTCAATGATGTAAATGCATAGCTTATGATGGAGACTGTACCAGTGTATAGAGGTAAAGTTACTCTACCAACATGTGCAATTTGAACATCCTACTACTGTATGTCGGTGAGTGAAAAAAAAAGTGTTGGCCACTTTTGCATTACTTTTGGTACGGCTGTCATATCTCATCCAAGATCCCAACCCAAAGAGCTCTTATAGAAGCTCATAACTGAACAATTGCAGGCTGATGAAGGTGCTGCATGGAGTTTCTATATTGCTGTTTTCCAGATTACTTGCAGGCAGTGCAGGCCTTTGCAGTGTTGGCCTGCCTCTTTGCTGTCATCTCCCTGTGTGTGTTTCTATTTCAACTGTTTACACTGGGCAAAGGAAAGAGGTTTACAATCTCTGGAGTTCTGCAACTTATGTCATGTAAGTATTTCCTGAGTCAATTTGTTCATACACTGGCTGGCCAAAAAAAGTCACCAATACAGAAGACTTTACAGAAATGAATTATTGGGCTGCATTTAACAAAGGAAACAACTAAGGGATTTGAAATTCCTGAAAGTAGATTAAAAATCTTTCACAATAATGAAACATGGAAGGATAGTGCTGAACCGTCAGCTTTGTGGAAGAAATATGGTTAAAAAAAATCATGAATGGCGATTACTTAAACACCTGAAGTTGCAGCAAAAAACAAAGCTATGTTTAATAGTAAAAGTAAGAGCATTACTGGGACTAAACCACTTTGTGGCCACTTCATGCGGCCAATCAGCCAAAAAGGACTTATTGCCATTAAAGCAATGGAAAAATGGTCAAGTTATCTGGTCAATCTGTATGAGTTCAGATTTGTGTGGCAATAAAACTAAATCAGCTAAAGACAGGAATGACCAGGTTATTAACTCTATGGACTATGAATTCAAATTGTGAAAGAGTGGTTCTGGGAGATGGATTGCGATGGCCATAAGACTCCTGGGATAGGCTCCAGAAAGTGGTATAGATGATGAGTGAGTAAGTAGTTCTGGGAGCATATGGAATCATTTTTACACATGAACTGGCACTACAATCTGTACTGTAGTCAATGCTAAATGTGATTGACTTTTTTTGACCAAGCAGTATAATGTCCATATAAACTAAAACTATACAAATTTCTAAAACCTATTTAAAAAAAATGCAACATTAATCCCAAAATGAAAAATGTTTCAAGTTCGGTAAATGTATTTAAAATAAACATATTATGATCTGGAATTTCCTTCCAGATCAATAATCAATTAATCCATCCATCTTAATAAATGGAAAAATGTGTGTGAGACAGGTAAGAAATCAAAGTCCTACCAGTAAAAGGAACATTACATCTCATTTAGAATTTTTTAATTGCACCTCAAGGAAATTGAACCAAGAGAAATAAAATAAAGCTGCTCATTGTAGGACCAAGTTCACCCCTATTGAGAAACATGGTGGTGGCAGCATTAAACTTTGGAAATTCTGTGGAGAAAAAAAAAAGTTAAAACTGTTCTTTGTTTTTTTCAGGCTTTTGTATTATGGTGGCCCTATCTGTCTATACGGATCACTTCCACAGAGAAGAGAGGGACGGCTGGTATGGCTGGTCGTATATCATGGCTTGGTTCGCCTGGCTGCTAACTCTAATTAATGGTACCATCTACGTAATCCTGCGCAAGAGGGTGGATTAAATCAATGTATCTACAAAAATGGAAGCTGAAGTTAGCAATGGCTAGTTAGCGAAATTGATTATGCTGATAGATTCTTATTGTTTTCATTAGTTAGGCCATTTTTTTCTGATTAAGAAATACTTTAGGTGTAGATACAGACTAAAATGACTTTTAACCAAGAATTTTAAATTGCCAGAAAAGATTATGAATAGCTCAGAAAAAAGTCAAGCCACAATTTGCCAAAAGACATTCAGATTATCATATCAAAAAGTTATGTTAAATTATATACTGTATACATGATGAGCCCTTGTACTCAAAACCCCATGGCCATGTGCAATACTAGATAACCTGAGGTTCTTTAGATTAGAAGAGTGCTTGAGATGCAGGAATGTAATATGAGGTTTGGGCAGAAAAAAAAGGTGTAAATGTTACTATATAGATATAAAAATTCAGAGGTGTGTAAATATACAATATTAATTTAAAATATACAGACAGTGTAAAGATATAGTTTTGAAAGATTACTGATAAAAGAAATAAATTATCTAATGAACATTTGTTCAGAAACACTTATTTGTATCATTTGTAGCACCAAGTGATATTTTTCTGTTTATGTCTTGGCATTTTCTTTTCTTTTATGTAGTATGGTTTATTATATTTGCCAATGAATCACTGCACAAGTCCGGGATCATGACCAACAGAATTCATCAATGTCCATTTCTAGTCTGGTGCTGTAACATTTTGTATATTAAACAGTAAATGCAGTAATGTATCAGCATTTGTTAAACCATACAGAATAAAACATCATCCCAGTTGACAAAGAAATGGTACATCTTTTACCAGGCCTTTGTCATGTTCTTAAGATAACTAATGTTATAAACATTTATTGAATGTTTGCATTTTCATGTTATTACATAGTAAAAAAAAACTGGCTATTGGAGGAGAGGACAGAAGGACACAAGGAAGTACGATTCACTTGATTTAAATAAGAAATTATTGTGAAGCTAGTAAAATATATATGAAAGAATTTAAAGAAAGAGGTTAAATGTATACACAGTTAACTACAGGACGTAATCGGAGCAGTGTGTTTGGGATCACAAGTGTTCAATGTGGATTATGACAAGTCATATGGACAAAGTATGTGTAAAATGTAAATAAAGCCATGTCAATAATCACACTAACATCCAAACATGATTCATTCTTGAATTTATTTACATCAAATGAACAATAAATCCCATGTAACATTAAATACTAAAAATGTAAAATTATTAAAGTGCTATGATCCAAAATGAAACGTAATGGAGGACAAAATATAGGTTCATATCCTGTTCTGTGTGGACTTTACATTTGTCGGCGTTAGGAAATAAATATTCAAAAAGTCATCAAGTGTAATACGAACATTCAGTACCATAGCCTTAGTACTGCCATTCTGTAATGCATGGTGCAATCGTGATGCGCCAGGCAGTGTAAGTGGACACTGAGTGATTTCATATAGCTGTATGTAGGTCGGAACTAAACCCCCTGTCCAGAGGGGCAGATTCTTTCCTGCACAACAAGATGTAGGAGATGATTCTGTTCAGCAGAGAGGTGAGGCCTGCATAAAGAGAGAGGAAGGGGTGGGGAAACGACATGTATAAAAATTTTTTATTTTTTTTAACAACCAGAAAAAAATAAAAAGAAATTGAGAATCTTTAACCAACTCACCACAGTTCTGTCTGGAGAGATTTAAGAGATTCAATGTCTTTTTCCTGACATGCCATCTACAAAACAAGCAGAATGTTAAAGAGTTTGTTGTGTTTTTGTTGTGTTTCATTAAAAAAAAAAGTAAATGGGTTATTGGGAGAAGTTGCTTCTAATGACCACTAGAGTGCACTTGTCTTTTACGTTTAAACCAAATTTACAGCCGAAAACATAAGCAAACAATTTGTCCCAGTTTTACTTAAACACCACTCATATGTACACGACAAACTGGGACAAAGTGTCCCCCTAAATTATTATTTTTTTGAGCCATATGTATTGATAATTTAGCAGAAAAGTGCAGAATTGCAAGCGACTATGAAAACTATAAAATATATTCACATATCCCATAGATTTTATTTTCTTCAAATGTAGTCCATAAAAGTAAAATTATGAAACTTGGTCATTTATATTTCAAAAGTACTGGCAGAGATGAAGCAGTAACGTGACCTACCACCACAGACTGCAGCAGGAGGAAGACATCTTCTGCAAGGAAGTTAACTACAGAGGCAGAAACATGTACATGTTCAGCCAGTGTAAACGTCTCATCAACAATATGACTAGATCTTCATAATTACAACAGTTACAATACATCACTCAAACAACAGTCTTACCTTGACTGTGCGAGTCAAAAGACTCCCAGGCATACCTCTCTAGCGTCTGTGCATGCTCAGGAAGTAGCTTCTGTGGGGGAGGCTGACGAAGATAAATGCACATAAATATACATACAGACCAATTAAATACAATCAATTTACTCAGCATTTTGATTTTAAGAGTGACATAAGAGCACAGAATTAAAAATATGGTTAAAATGCACAAAACTTATGAAACAAATTTTCAAAGCAGTGAAACTGACAGCTAAAGATACCAACTCAAAATGGTTAAACTGACCTAGGTTAGTAATCTGACTAATAAATCAGCAAAATATTATGTTGATTTTTCCCCCTTTTTAAGCGACTTTATCAAAGACTAATGTTAGGGCCTACCTCAAGCAACATGAGCAGAAGCACTCTGGAGATTTCACACTTTGCTACTATATCCATAAACGCACCTGAGGAAGTAAATAAGGTTAGTCATAAGCTACACTTACAGGGTCAGCATTTCTTCATTATGATTGAAAATATCCTGATTAGAGATTCCAGCTTGACTTTTTACATAGAAGCTGATCTGATAAGATATGTTTACATGCTCAAAATATTTAGTTACTTAGTTGGATAGATATATAGCTCAATAGATAGACAGATTTATTACATTTTGTTTATAAATCTGTCTGTTTTAATCTTTAATAATCCCAAAGGGAAATTGTATTGTTACAGCAATGTTAGGGCTAACATGCTCAGAAAGAATATATTTATTTAAAGAAGAGAGAGACAATCAGACAATGATTATAGATAGTATAGATTATGAAAGGTTTACACCACCTCAATCTGATTAAAAATGTGTTTTGATTCTGAGCACACACTCCGCAGTGTTTCTAATAAGTAATCATGTGTGTGATGATGCAAGTATAACATGACTGCCATGGATCATTTTACTGCAAAATTAGCTTCCCATTCCACAGAATACTCATGGTATCCATCCCATCCTCATTCCTGTTTTGCTATACTGTAGTGCGAATAGATCCCTCTTATGGAAAGTCTTCTTCATGCTAAGCCCAGTTTACTGTGAGCTTACCGACTGGGGTATTTGTGCCAGGAAGCTGCAGTCCTCTTTCCTGACACATGGCCTGCATTTCTGAAAGGACAGCCAGCGCCCCATCATAATCACCTGTAAATCAAACAGCACATTATTTTTTTGGCAACTGATTAAAAATAATAATAATAATTTGTATACACACTTTTTTTTTTTTTTGAGAGTGATAGTTTTCTATGAGAGGGGTTCAAGTCAAACCAGGTCTTTTTATTGTGCAGAATAACTAACCACATTTATAAGAGTAAAAATTGCTTGCTAGAGAGTAAAAATCGCCTGCTACACTCATACACTAATCCTAGTGTTTCACTTGTGCTTGGATACCCCACGACCTCCCAGGAACTCCCTTAAAGGCTTAAACATGTAGTGGCTTGAAGCGAGGTCAGGACTGTAGACTGTTAGTATAATATATATTCCAATGACACAATGGCAAACATGTTCTATGTTAGTGTACTTACGACTTAGTATTTTGCAGGAAGCCATCTCCCCCAAAGACAACAAAGCCTCGATGGGCATCTGTGCCTGAAGTTCTGCAGCTCTCTGAAAGTGAACGATAGCCTCTCCGGGCTTATTCATCTCCTGAACACATATCATATACACAAATGATGGGCCTGCACATATCCTCTCAAAACAAACAGTCTTTACACAGATGTCCAGTTAATGATTCTTGCCTTGAGCGCTTTTCCGAGTTCAAGGGAGAGACTGGCAGCCATGACCGGCTGATTCATTTCAATATAAACCTGCAAAGCATTACAGAATATCCTAATAATTAAAACGAAATCTCTTATATTCATCCCTGGTGTAGAAATGTTAAAAGCCTAGCATACAGTGAAACCTGGGATTGCGAGTAACGCGGTTTGCGAGTGTTCCAGAAGACGAAAGATTTAAGTTAATTTTAACGAACAAGTCTTGGTTTATGAGTACCAAGTATCATGCATCACGCATGCGCTTCATGTTTTGACGCCAAGTGTCACATGATCACAACAGAGCCAACGGTTTTTCCCCCTCTTGCGCTGCGGAATTGTGGCTAAGACCCTTCTGGGTCTTAGTGCGCGTCTCTTACTGGTATAATCAACATCCATACACACATATACCGTTTACTATAGCACTGTAACCACATGTGTGTGCGTAAAACATATTTTATTTTGTGTCTATATGCATGTGTGTACAGTGCGCATGTAAAGCAAAAGCAAGTCTCATTAGAGAGGTTAAAAATCCATTTTCTCTCTCTTTATCAGCCGGCTCTTTGTATCTGTGTGCGCGTCATTGGACACCGTGCCCCACACAAACAACTTTCACCTTCACAGACACACGCTCTTTCTCTCTGCTCTACACAGAAACACTGCTCTGTTGCGATTCTTTCCAAAGGTAAAGTGCAGGTTAATTTGTTTTATTCTTTTACTTTACTGCAGTGATTCCGTTAGTGTGTCGCTCAATCAGGTGTCAGAGAAATTTCTTGTTTATTTTTTAGATGAAACAGTGCTTCCATTGTGTGTGAGAAAAGAGTTTATTTTTACTTTTTTTTTTTTTAAAGGTAAAGTGAAGGTAAATAATTTTTATGTATTTATTTTTTGGGGGCTATGGAACGAATAATTCGAGTTTCCATTATTTCTTATGGGAAAATTTGGTTTGGTTTACAGGTGTTTTGAAATATGAGCCTGTTTTTGGAACAAATTATGCTCATAATCCAAGGTTCCACTGTTTCTGTTTAAGGCTTCGTTTGTGAATAAAACCAGAAAACAGAAAGGTTACCTTTATGGCAAAACTGTAGCAGTTGAGTGCTGCCTGCAGATGCTCATCAAAGCCTGGGGCTTGCAGAGCTCGGGTCTCTTGCTCAGACGCAAGAAAAAGTCGTGCAGCATCAGTTAGAGCCAGAGCCTCTCCTGGAGCATTGAAGAGAGTTTGCTCACACCTAGGGGGAGAAAAAGATATCCGTGTCAAATTTGACATAGCATGCAGAGAGCAACAAGTACACATGCAATCTAAATGACTAAGCATCCTACTACATGAGATGTGATTTACCTGTTCAGTGCATTGTGTTTCCAGCACTTTAAAAAATTCTGCAACTTTTTTACTACAATTCTATAAAATGCCAAATAAAAGTTATAAAAAATGTTCTTTTACTCATGTTATGTGTTGAAATCTTTTTTTAATCTAAAACAAACATTAACTGAATTTAAAAATCTTCTTAATGTATTCCATTAAAGCATTAATCTCTGATGATATATTTAATTTGTATTATATATACACATCATATTGGCAAAAGTATTCGCTAGCCTGCATTTTCATGTAAACTTGAGTAACATCCAATTCCTAATCCATAGCGTTTATGATGTTGGCCCACCCTTTGCCATTATAACGGCTCCAACTCTTCTGCAAAGGCTTTCCACAGGGTAAATCAAACATTGTGTTTAAGGGACATTTTTGACCATTCTTTATGGACCTTGCTTTGCCACTGGTGCGCAGTCATGTTCAAACAGGAAGGGACCATCCATAAAATTGTCTAAAATGTCTTGGTATGCTAAAGCATTAAGAGTTTCTTCCACTGGAACTCCTGACTGTGCACCAGTGCACAAAGCAAGGTCTATAAGAACATAGATGAGCAAGTTTGGTGTAGAAGAACTTGGCTGGTCTGCACCTCAACCCTGGTGATGGGAAGTTTTAATCATTTTAGTGATTTGGTTCTTTCAAATTTGCTTATCAAAATGAGTGAAGCTTTTTTGGGTCATTTCATTCATTTTTTTCTTTTGATTAGAAATAAAATAAAATGACCCCCAACACATCTAAATACACAAATTTTGGCTATAATCCAGTAGAAAATGAACAAATCACCCTTCGAGACTACTCATTCTTCTAAGTCATGTTAAAGACTCGTTCAAAAAGAACGACCCATCACTAGTCAGCCAGATAGAACACGTTTGGGGTGAATTAGAGCAGAGTCTGCGAGCCAGGCCTTCTCGTCCAACATTGTTGTTGTTGTTGGTCTTTCCGCTGCTCCCGGCAAGGGGTCGCCATAGCGGAATACCCAGTCCGCACTACAACTTGGCACAGGCCAGATGCCGTTCCTGACGCAACCCTCCTATTTTTTTTATCCGGGCTTGGGACCGGCACTGCATTTAGTGGCTGGGAATCGAACCCGGGCCTTCCGCATGGCAGACGAAACACCTACCTTTTTGAAGCTGTTATAGCAGCAAAGGGTGGACCAACATCATAAGATTAAGAATCTGATGTTACTGAAGTTCGTACGCATGTGAAGGCGGGAGAGCGAATACTTTTGGAGCGAATTCCTCTCTCTATGTGAATACTCACCGAGCCATGGCCAAATTACAGAAGGCTGCATACTGAAGGCAGTCCTGCTGCTTCAGCTCTTTAGCTAACTGACCTGCACACAGATATTTTTTTTTATTAAACCAAATACTGTTTTAAAATAAGTTAGGCAGCATATATTCTATACACCTTTAAAATATGTAATGAATGGGTTTGCATGGGTTAGCTGGTGCAACTCACCAAACTGCTCACTTGCTTCTGCAACATTGGGCTTTCGTAGAAAACGTCTTAATAAAAACACAAATCATCACACAACTTTAACGTATCTACCAAGAATAAATAAATGTTACAACACTCATACAGAGTAAAAAAAACAAGCGCCTATTGTTAAACTAGCTAAAATATATACAGAGATGTAATTTAATTAAGTATATTCACAGCTGGAAAACAAAAACATCTAGCAAAAAGCTAGCTAGACTAGCCTTGGTAGATACCAGTCGACCACATATTTCTGTTTCAACTGAACATTTGTTATATGACATTAGCCACTTGTTAAACTATTCTGCATGGAATATCATGAAAAAGGCTAAGCCTTACTTCTTTAGCTTGTTTGACACTGCTCGATAACGCGTCAGGAAATCTCCCTCCGCCGCCATTGTTGGTACAAGTTAACGATTCCTAAATCCTGTGTTCCTATTGGCTACGAAGTCACGCTGGTACATTCTGATTGGTTAGAATTACGCCCTCTTCAGCGAATAACGTAGGAAACGTAAGGACGCCGCATTAGCCGCTGTCTTACGTCAAAGCCACCGCCATATTGAGAGAGGCCACCTTTATTCTAAATCCAGTGGGATTGTAGGGAGAGATGCTGATGGCTGTAATTCGCTTTATTTTTAAATGTGTTTTTACAAAATGTGCATTTTTACAGGCGTTATGCATTATGCGTCCATGAATGTCCCAGATGAATGCAAATCAACGAGCACAGTTGGTAATTTTTATGAACTGGTAATATTGTGCACCTTAAAAAATTATATCATGAAAAGATTATTTAAAAAATAGATTCTACATTCATTATATGTAATGTGAAATATTTCAAGCTTTTTTGTTATAATTTAGATTATTGTTGTTTTCCTGCTTTAAGAAAAAAAACTCTAGTATTTTAAAATAATAAAAATATTCCCTAAGATCAAACAAAAAATACATAATATAGAAATTCTGATTTTTATTTTTCGCTCAATATTTGAAGAAATTTTGTTATTGAAGATCAGGTTGCTTTGATAGTCCCCTTTATCTTAGCTGTATTTTTGGGGCGGGTGTTTCTCATCCTCCTCTTGAAAATACACCATAGCTTCTCCATGTGGTTCAGGTCAGATGAATTGGTCAGCCTGAAGGTAGGCAGGTGTGTCATTGCCCAAGTATACAGTCAAGAGACAACTTTATAAATTAAATAAAAACACTTTACAAAAAGGTGCAAACCATTGGTAATGCTTAATATTACCCTTTGCCTGGAAACATTAACAGATGCTTTGGACTGATGAAACCAAAATTATATTGATGATGGGAAGAAAAAATGTATGGAGAGGGAAAGGAAAAATTCATGATCCAACGCATTCAATGTCATCTGTCAAACATGGTGGAGGCAGTGTTATGGCATGGGCATGCTTGGCTGCCAATGAAACCAGGTGATGACCCTACTGCTCAGATTTAGCCAGATGCTACAAAACTGATAGGAAGCTGCTTCATAATGCAGATGGATAATGATCCAAATCATATAGTGAAATCTAATCAAGAGTTTCTCAAGGCAAAGAAATGGGATACTCTTTAATGGCCAAGCCAGTCACCTGGTCTCTACCCAATAAGGCAATGTTGACATTTGAGTGTTTCATTTCAAATTCAGTGATTTTTCTGTGTAATCCATCAATTAAAACATATATACATATTCAGATATTCCATTTCTGTTTTATTTTTTTGACTGAAAATAATCTGCAGACACAAACTGGCCTTGGTTCACTCAGTAGTAGATGTTTGAAAATACTTAGTTACACTTTTACTTTAACAACATATACTATACACACCAAAATGACCTAAAAATCAGATACAAAATATTTACTATTCATTCAGTCTGAATGAAATGAAAGTTAACTTCAGAAGAATGTTTATGGAGTTTATGCATTTTTATTGACACCTTCTGTATGTACAAAATTGCTTATTAGTTTATGCAAAAACAGACATGTACACATTATACACAAATGGCAGACATATACACATGAACCGAACGTTTATTATGTGTATAGTGTTTACAGATATTTAAAAGATATACATTATATACAAATACTATTTAATCATAGGTTTTCATAAACTGATTCAAATATCCCCTCCTCTCCCGTTGAAGGCTTGGCCTAAAAATAAACATAGCAAATGTTTCAGAAGAACAGAAAAACCATTCAAACCATTAAAAACAATACTACAAATTTAGATTTATTGGGACAGTTTTGTATTTTCATATAAGTTTTATTTACCTAAATAACACAAAACACCAAACACATGGTACATTTAGGAAATTCTGAATAGGACTACTATGCACTTTGTATGTTAAGGAAAAATGTTTAGACCTTATTCTAAAGTGGATTTACTACTATTTAGATAAAACTGACAAACTATTTAATTGATACTCTATCAGGCTTATTTACTGCAAGGGATTAGTAGGACAGGTTTTAACCTTTTCTTGCAGCAAATAAATTATTCCAAGTTTAACTGTTCTGATTTCCATGAATTCAGACTGATTTTAGATTTCAGCCTACCTTTTTCTTTGACGTTTGGCTCTCTGTCCTTGCTCTTCTCTCCTCATCCACATTCAGCACATCATAAACAGAGACAGTTGTTTGATCGAGTGTCTGGGAAAATGAGCAAGAATGATAAATCTTACATTTTACATGCATGATGGAAGATTTTTTTTTATTTTGTTAATGGTTTAATTTTGGTTTAAATAAAAAAAATCATTTATGGTTTTTCATTTGTCTTCTTGTGGGATATTACTGTGCAGAGTGCTTCCCTATCAGGAACAATTCCCAATACAAAGATATTCAGAAGCTAAAAACCATTAATTATCCAGTAACTCCAGTAACGTCTTTTTTTTTAAAATATACTGTAGAGTGAACATTTTAAAACTGAGACAACGAGCAATTCTATTCATATAGTTTTGGTGTGTTGAGACATTTTGGAGGGAGAACGAGCTGCTCTGCAAAATAAAAATTCAGATGCTGGGTCAGCAGTTTTGGAATGTGAATTCCTGTTTTTGAAGCACGAAAAGGCAACTGAGAGTAAGCTTAAAATTTGTGGTTTTATACCTTATATAATTAGTTCATCTGGTGGGCTCTGAATCGTGATATCAATATGAGATCCTGATTATATTTCCTATTAATTTTAATAAAATCTGGGTTGGGATTGGTCAGAATTAAGCAGATGAGACAAAACGCAGAGTATGAAAACAATGTAGCGGTAAAACAGGCTTACTGTGTACACTGAATCGGACATGTCTCCTTCTTCTGTTGCAACTGTGTTCCTCTTTCTTTTTTCGGCCTTTGCTTCATTTTTATCTCCTTCAAATGGTGGATGATTCTAAAAGAAATATTGCATTCAAGCACTTTAAAAGTACAGCATTGTTTTAAGGAACTGTATTAAAGTTTATACAGTATATACTGTACAGTATCATATGTAATATAGTTGTGTAAAATAACTTGCAGTCGAAAACGGTTAATATGATAATGAGATTGTGATTGGGTCTACTGTACTCTGCTTTAATGCCAGTGACACTGTCATTTTACATTGTATTGCAAACAGTAATTTTGTTAACAAAGACTTTGTAGTATTCATTTGTTGACACATGACAGTTTGATTGAAACAGAAAAAGTATTAAAAGAGTATTAGTTTTTTTGTAACAAAAAAGAATTAGAGAACAGAGGAAGTTGTGTTTTGCGGTTTCCCTTTAACAATCTGCATGTTTTTGTCTCTTTAAGTCATGAGGAAGTTTATAGCTGTGATAACAGGAATTAATATCATGCTTCACAGTAAATATAACTACTGTATAAATGGATTAAATGTACACATTTCTAATTCCATATAACAGCACCCTCTGATTGTTGATTCTTTTCTTATACTGTATATCATTCCCCAAAGTGTTTTAATAGTTGATGATGACTAACATATTATTTCAACAATAATAAAAAAATATTAAAAGGTAAAAAAATATTTTTAAGTTTTAGTTTAGCTTTAAAGAGTTGTAACATCATGATTGCATCTAAAAATATCACCTTGTACCACTTGAAGATATAAACTGATCCAGTGATACTGAGGGACAGCAGAACAATGATAATAACTGCCAATGAGATAATCAAAGTCTCTGTATCTGCCTGATAGCCCATGTCTGAAAATGAAAGAAAGAACGTTAGAAAAACAGACAGTGAGACAGAACAGTGGATGTTGTAAAACTGGCCCCTGAAAGTAGTTCAACTTCGGAAACACTAATGTTGCTTAACAGGCAATGCTAATGAGTCAGCTCATTTACTTTCTGGTTTATAAGATGTTTGTCTCCTGAGCATTATTTTATTATTTATCCATCATATTTCCAAAACATATTTTTACACATATAAATGTGTTCATTAAAATCTCATGGAAATCTGATTTGAAGATAGAAAAGTTACAGGTGAATCTTAAATGCACATATTCCTGCTAAATACAAAAATAGTGAACAAAACTGTAAAATCCAGGCTCCATTTTTTTATTTGATATACTGTATGTAACATCATTGATAACAGTCAATACCAACTTTTGATCGCTTAGCAATTCAGTATTAAATTTTACACATTGTTTTATGACTGAAACCAAAACTGATGGAATTACCAATATGTAAATGAGGTCAGGTCTGAATTGTCTGAGTTGCACAACAACTCCTGCTTACTCACCTCGTACAAGAACAACCCAATACACTTTCTCTTTCTGGTATTGGAAGTAATATTCTCCAGAGCATGAGCTGTTATTCATGATGATATTTGGTGACAATTTTATTGGTAATGGATTAGAAGAAGGATTTTCAGTAAATGCATGTTTCCATATTTGTTTTCCAGTACTGTTTTGGTAACAGAAGATGTCTGTTCTGGAGCTGTTAGCTAGGATGGTGACCTCAAGTTGGTGGATGAGTTTTTCTCCTGCTAGTGCCACACTGGTTCGGCTCTTGAGAGTGAGGATGGCTAAAAGAAAAAAAAAAACACACAGAGAAATACATTGATGAAGTGTTTGAAAGAACTCCAGATTCCACTGGCTTAAAACCAGTTTTTATGTTTCCCCACAAATAAAAAGGACCATCTTATCTTATATTAATGCAGGTAGGGAGGTTTTTTAAAACCAGGTTCATTAGAAGAGTTTATAGGCCTTTTTACTTTTAAATGCACAGCCTAGCACTATGACAATTGTAAATAAATACACCCTCAAATATAACAGTCGGTGTAGAATATGATATACTGGCAATATATTGATGAATTTTCTTTTTAAGCATTGCAATTGTTTATTTATTCTTATTGTTTAATATAGGCATTTTTAAACTGTCAATTACGTAAAAGAGTTTAACACCAGAGCCACTTTCAATATTGGCCTTCCAGTACACCTTCAATGGCCCTTTCCCTTAATGGAAAAACAGCCTAGTTTCAGCAGTGATGATGAAATGAAGCAGGCAGTCTGATCATGGCCTAGTGTAGCAGGGGATTATATAGAGAAATACAGGGATTTTTACTCTCATAACTGTGTTATTTTAGTCTGTTTACAATCAAAAGTCCTGGTTTGACTTGAACGACCTTTAACATAATGGAAAATCTTGGCTGTATATACAGAATGCACCATAAAGTACAGGATAAAACAAATTTGCTAAAGTGAAAAACAATGCTAACTGTCAAATGTATATATTGTTGATCTACTGTGAGGTTAAATAAAAACATATGTCTGGCAAACTATTATATGATGTTTTAACACTCAGTCTTATCTTAGAGGTACATTTCAGTCCTTTGATAACTCGAGCCTTATCACTAGCATAGACTTTCCACCATCGGCTCTCACGTTTTTGTTGAAATAAATGCTGATTACAATAATTCTGTAAAGTTTGTTTTGCTTCCCTTTTTATTTAATTTTGATAATGTTGTCTTTTGCTGTCTCTACAGCACTAGTGCATAAATAGTGACTAATTTGACAACTGTTGTTTATATTGTCTAAAATCGATTTTTATATTAGAAAGGTTTTTTAAATACCTGCAGATAAATTTATTTTGCACTAAAATGATAATAGTGACATTCGTTCTTGACATACAATTTTAAATCACATATAAAACAAAATACAGCACAACAGAATATCTGTGACATGATACACGTGGTTAAGTCTCTGCCACTCAGGACATATCATGAATCTTATCATAAAAAAATAAAACAAAAAACAATATATTTATAACAAATATTTTAAATGCAGTTATGTCTTTTGTAAAACCCACATTTTCATTATTTTGGGCTGTCCGACTGAAATAAGTTGCTGTGACATCCAGTGGGCTTTTTGGGACCTCCACACAAAGAGGAAACTCTTTAAACTGACTAAATTTGTGTGTGTAACGACTGCATGAAGATGTTGAAATGCTGTTTTGTCCCATGCAAAGATCTGCGTGTATTATTAACTATTTCAAGCTCAAGACTGCCAAAGCTCTAGTAGTCATGAAGTGATTAGCCATTTTGCATGCTTACTAAAACTGGTGCTATTCAAAACTAGTTTGAAAAAATTTATATTCATGGGAATCTTGATAGCACTAAGGACCTTTGCATCTTGTACTCTAAATTAGGAAATATGATGTGCATCAAGTAAATTTAATATTTATTGTATAATATTTTATTTAACATTTATTTCACAGTATTATACTAGCTGAGATAAAATGCTCATTACTCAAACACCTGTTTCACCAACAGGGTCTCATCTTCCACTTTTTTATTAAATAGCCTCTTTTATTTTTGTCAGCAGGAAACTAAGCTTTGACCTAGTCTGTTTTGACATCTCCATACACAGAAACTGTCCTGCAGTGGAAAACCACAGACAGAATAGCCCGTAAAATGGTGGGTGGTTTGGTTTTAGTCACATGCGAGAGCTCTACAGAGGTCATCTGAGTGAAATACAGTGGAACCTCGAATTACGAGCACAATTCGTTCCGGAAGTGGGCTCGTATTCCAAAACACTCGTAAACCAAATTAAAATTTTCCATAAGAAATAATGGAAACTTAAATTATTCGTTCTACAGCCCCAAAAAAGTGTTTACTCAAAAAAAAAAAAAAACCATAAAAATAATTAATACAAAATATAAAGTAAAAATAAAACAAATTAAGATGCACTTTACCTTTCAAAAAAGTAAAAAATAAATCCTGGAAAATAAGTGTTTCTGTTTGTGCACGCAGACGCTGTGTATGTGCGTGTATGTGTGTATGTGTGAGGCTAAAGTAAGTGAGACTTTCAGCCCCTTCTGTCTCCCCTCCTCATCTTACACATTAAAACTTTCTCCTCTCGTTTAAACACACACATTAACGGAAAGACTGTTGTTCTCTTCTAAATTATTAAAGCTTCTCCGCTTTATTTTAATGTTGCGCGCGGCAGCGTAACAGCACGTTAATTCATGCTTGTGTAATGATGAGATGGACAAACTGGTCGATGCCCGTTCTTTTATTTGCTGCATTGTCAGGTTATAGTACAAACTTTCGGGTGGATCCTCCACTTAAATCCAACAAAAAAAAAAATACGGAAGAACAGAACTCACGCTCTATATCCTAGCTTACATCTCGCATTTGCATTCGCACACACCAGACACAATTACCCACAATGCATCACCAGCACTGGACTACACTTTCATAAACAGCGGTCATAAATCAACGTCTCTCTCCCACTACACTGTTTTATCTGAAAATTAGCAATAAACATCGCTAATGACGCTCGTGTGAGCACAAACTAACAGAATCAATGCTGTAAAGTAAAAGACAAATGAACCAGCACCTTACCTCTGAAAAGATTTGCGAGTTTCTTCGGAGAGCAGAGTGTGTGTCCTTTAACTTAATTTTTGTGCGCGTGTGTGTTTGTGATGGGGGTTCACACACAAACACACACACAAATACACACACCGCGATGAGGAAGAAAATAGATTTTTTAATCTCTGTATTGAGAATTTCTTTTGCTTTACTCGCGTGCAAGAAACAGTACATTCACTGTACCCCTGCGCTTACAAACATAAAATAAAATATGTTTTACACACACACGTGGTCACAGTGTTATAGTAAACAGTACACGCATGCACAGATGTTGATTATACCAGTAAGAGATGAGCACTAAGACCCAGCAGGGGAGACAATTCCACAGCGCAAGAAAGAGAAAAACTGTTGGCTTAGTTGTGATCACGTGACGCTCAGCGTCAAAACAAGAAGCGCATGCGTGAAACATGATACTTGGTGCTCGTAAACCAAGACAATGCTCATTTGTCAAGTCAAAATTGATAAAAAATCTTTGCTCATCTTGCGGAACACTCGTAAACCGTGTTACTCGTAATCCGAGGTTCCACTGTAAGTCATTTCAGGATTTATGGTGTAATACTTTGACAATGGTCAACATAGTGTTTGTTACTTACTGTAGCTAACCTGAATGTAATCAGCTTTGAACAAAGGATAAAAACATTTGCAATTTTTTTATGGAGATATACAGGTTTTCTGGTGATAGAACATGTTGCATGTTAAATATTACAGTACCAACACAAACCGCATCTTGTGTAAAATGAATAAATAAATAAATAAAAACACAAAAAAGTGCTTATTGTCTAGAGTGTTTTAAATTTGGTAAGGACTAATAATGTCTTTTGTAATTATTTAAAACAGTAAAATAAATCACATGGGGTTGGTGATTAGCAAAAATATCAATATTCTATCTTGATGATTTCACAATACACGACACTTGTCAGTCAGATAGTAATGCATAAAGCACAAGTTGTCTGTCATTTTATGTAAATTGTATGTAATAAGTAATGACAGAAGGATGTACAGTATATGTATATACAGCACCTGTCAAAAGATTAAACAGAATTTCTTTTATTCCATGGTCTTTTCTGGTTTTTCTTTCTTTCTACATTGCAAAATAGAATTTGTAATATTCTCCTTTGAACAGTTAATAAGCAAGACCAAAATGTATCTCTGCTATATAGGCAAAGTTCATTTCGAGTTACCAGCCTCAGAAATCACCAACAAATGAACATCACCTCAGAGTTGGGATAAGATGAAGATTTTACAGAGTATAAGTAGCAGACAATGTATAGTAGCCTTCATCACGGCTCTAATCCGAGGTGATCTTACAGTAGATGGTGATTTCTGAGGCTTCTAGTTCCAAATGAACTTCTCCTCTGCAGCATTGGTACGTTTTGGTCTTGCTTTCCTGGGATGGACTTCATGAGAGACAATTTCATTATTGTGCTTACTAGGATTGTAAATGCACTTAACAATACTTGTCTTGCAAGAACTATTCAAGAACAGCTGACCTTGTATACTGTATATATGCAAACTGTATATGTACATACAATATACAGTTTATAAACACACAAAAGCTGGACTAGACATTGAAATCACTGTAACCAAAAAAAAAAAATCACTGTACATACCTTCACTCTTATTACAGCAACACCACAGAAAGATGGAGAACACTCCAAATTGTGTTGTAAACATCTTGTTGTTCAAATCCCAGTTACTGTATAATTGTATGCAAAAAAATATCTTAAATGACCTAAATGGCTGCTTGTCAAACAGTCTCGTGGTCAAACAGTCTGTAAACGGTGTAATGACAGAAGGATGTGACTATAAAGTTTACAGGAAGTTGTGTCAAAACGCTTAAAATCCTGAGGCTTTAAAATTTCCCACATTTCATACTCTCTTAGCCCTATACCTATACTCTTAGCAAAATCCTCAGCACTCATTTGGGCTTTTCTCTTTCAGTCTCAATGTAATAAGACTTTATTCTTTTAATATCTCAGAGTCCCGCTGAAATATTTCCTATTTCTTTTCCCCCTTTGTCATCATGCTTCCTTATTTTTGCTGCTTCTATGTTGGTGCAGGGCCACATGACTGGTTTCGGCATATTAATGCTAGAAATTATGGAGTGTAGGAGGTGGCACAGTAATGGTTAGCACTGTAAGCCTCCAGGGTCGAAGGTTTGATTGTTGTCTTGGGTCTGTGTGTGAAGATTTCATGTTCTTCCCCTGCTTGATGGGTTTCCTCTTTGCTGCTTTGGTTTCTTCCCCAAAACAGGCAGATTATAATTGCTATGCGCGAAATGTCCGAAGTGTACTGTACCATGCCTTTGCCCAAAGTCTACCAGGCCACCCGTGAACCTGTACAGGATAAGCAGTAAAGAAAATAAACTATGGAATTTAATGTAAATATGAAGATGCATGGTAACAAAGTTTTGTGTACTGTAACACCCCTCAGTCACAAGTCCTTTAAATGGTTACTTAAAAAAACAAACAAAAAAACAACATGGTTCAGGCATGAGGTGAAACAATGCAAATGAAGATGCTGTTCTGAATTCAACCACTAGGTGGCACCAGCGCATTAACTCAGAAATATAAAAGGTACAAGATTCCAAAGAGCCTGTAATGAAGCAAAAATATAAACAACAATCTAAGACACACAGATCTAGCCTATATCTTCACAATTTGTATTATTTACTTCTAAGTGATTTCATGATTTTTCCATACACAGTGTGTATACATTTTATTCATCTTTTAATACAATTTACATGTGATCACACTTTTATAGCTGAATGTTGTGGACGTTAGTTTTTTTTTTTTTTTTTTATCAATTATATTATAACAGCTATAAATAGTCATTTTATTCACTGCTCCTCCTTCATGAAATGAATTAGTTTCAAAAAAGCACCTTTTATAGGCACATTATAACCAATTGGAATAGAGTCTTTACTAATGCTTTGATAATAACTTATGTTTGTGCTAAAAAATATATATAGGTAAAAGTACATTAAACAGGACACTTTTATATGCACTCAGTGCATACATTATTAGTAGAATTTGTAGAAACATCTACAAATGAATGCAGATATTCAATCTAAGAGAAACTTTTTGACATTCATGTCCTTGTCATACCCTGCCTGGGTTGCCATTATGTAGAAAAATCTACATCAAGCAAAGAAAAAACAGCAAGGAGATTACTGGAATTGGCTTATGAACCGTCCAACACATCATCATTATAACCTGGAAGGATATTGCTGAACTGTTAACTTCACTAAAGAAATGTAGGGGGAAAACATGAATGACTGTGATCAAAGATTACTTAAATGTGATGTTACACTGTACAAAAAAAATCACAGGAGAAATTACAGTTGTGTGTAATAAGGAAAGTAAGAGGATTTTCACACACATGAGACAATAAGTAAGAACTCACAGGATTGGGTCTAAACAGCTGTGTGGCCATAGAAAACCCACTTAGTGAGAAAAATGGAAAAAGGCCTATTATAATGATCACCCTATATCGTACAGTAGGTGACTGGGTTGTTTTTTCATTTTAAGAAACATAATATCAATTAATGAATTTTACTACTACTACTACTGTATATTCTGCTTATTGGTCATAAATAGTTTGCAGTTATTAAATATCTGCCATATCAGTCCTGCTTTTGTAAAGTCTCGCAATTCTTCTTCTTCTTTTTTTAGTAAGAGCTTATTGGTGCAGCGTAACTTCCAAAGACTTTTAAATAAGGTACGAAATAAGGAGATGGCTGCTTCACATGAAAGTAATTATTTCTATTAGGGGTAAAGCAGCTATTTTAAGGAGTCTTGATATCCTAAAATCAAATCGAGCTTGTCATAACAAGCTATTACACGTTATCGGACACTGTGGCTAACTCCCTATCTTCTGAGTGAGGAGGAATCCAGCTTGAATGATGTATGCTTCGTGCTTAATAAGAAACAGGTCTGCATGCGCGCTGTAGCCCAGCAACCAATAGTAGCAAAGAGGCCAAGTCTGATCTCATAAATTCAATGAAAACAGATCAGAGAGAAAAGAGGAGAGATAGAAACGAAGCAAAAGAGAAAGAACATCTGGATGTCAGGGACTAAAAAATATTTCAGGTTTCATAATCTTCCTGTTTTTTTTATTCTTTTTTATTATTTCTTTCTGTACACTGGGTTACATGTGGAAACAATACACATCATTGGACTATATTTATGCAACGTTAGAACTCAGATGTTTTAGAAATACAGTAAAGTTTCATTATATGATACTTTATTAGGGCATTGGTAATATGTAATATTACTAGTGCCCTAATATATTATTAGTAATATTGTATTAGAAACTATTCTACTACACTGTATTTTACCATGGACTGAGAACATTTGACTTGACTGTGTGCTTTTTGATGTTTATTTGCTGGAGTGTGTGCATCTGTGTGGCAAAAAAAAAAAAGAAAAAAAGCAGAAAGTGTAAAAAGTTCCCATGTGGACACAGCTGGATTACAGAAAAGGGGGGTGGGGGGTAATAGAGATAAAGAGAGAGAGACAGAGAGAGAAGGAGAAAGAGAGAGTTTAAAGTTGAAGACAACAACAACAAGCAACTCCTCAATCAGTGGGACAATGCATGCGTAGTTCCACCTATAATTCATATTACTGCTGCTCAGAAAAAAGAGGGAGGGTAAAAAAGAAGAGTTATACACACTGATTCAAAAAAGCTAAGCAGTGGGGAGCTGTAAAAACAGTGGACAGAAGGTAACACACACAAAAAAAATCTGATTTTGAAAAATCCTGCAAATGTAAAACAACCAGGGGAAGAATTCTATCATCTTCAGAAAGTGTAAGTAAAATGTTTATTTATATTTAAAAAATATATAAAAAAGATTTCTTAAACACATTCTTATTTAAGCCTAACATATTATAGTTTGTGCATGCTGTTTGGTTTCTTTCAATTTCTCTTTTATACAAATAATTTACATGTTGCTGTACAAGAGCTCAATGTGCATTTGGCTCTAATATCAAACTCTTTTAGCCACATGATGCATGAGGCATCAGACTGAGATTCATGTGTCTATCCAATGGCTCTGCTGGGAAAGACAATGAACCCAAACCATGGAAATTAATACTATTTCCTTACTAGTAATATTTTGGCATTAGATGTATTCGAATGATATTTTATTTGGAGGCTTTAATTTATATTTGTAATATAATGTGCGCCAAATACTGTATAAAACAAAATTGTTGGAGTTAACGTTTTGTGCTCTGGAGTTTGTTTACCCTTTATTTCTGAATCACTCCAATTTCCAGCCATGTCTGCTGTCTTATTTGTTGACTTTAGGTTTCGCCTCCTGCTGTCTCTTCTCTCTGTTTTCAATTCAGCCAACTCAAACTGTGTCTTGGCGTCTTTTCAACCATGAGCCATTTTGATAATCCCAGGTCAAACTTGTTTCCTTTCAAAATTAGTTATCAACTTCAAAGCAGATAATTTCAAAAGTTATGTCAATATTTATTTGAGGAAACCAGGGCATGTTAAAAGTTTAGAATTTGTAGGCATTTTTTTAAGTTAAGCAAATAATCTTTATGTAGGTTAAAAAACTTAAACATACAGTAAATAGTGCTGTTAAACAAGGTGAAAAAAGGTGAAAGGTGATAGTGACTGTGACATGTGATGGTGGCGGGCCCAAGCACCCTGCGCCATCGCCACCCTGGTGCTCCAGTAAGACAATGGGCACACTGGGCACATGCATTTAAAGGGGACATACCAATGGCATCCGGTGTAAAACCTATGCCAAGCTTATAGGTGCGGACCGGATAGTCCACTGTGGCGACCCTTTGCCGGGAGCAGCCGAAAGATCAACAACAGCAACAACCACCAATACCATAATGGCATAATTTTAGAAAAAGGGGGAATTTTATGTTTAGATCTCCAAAAAGCCCCAGATGCTGGAAAAAAAGCATCACACTATGAAGTCACTTAATATAATGTCACTCAATATAATGCTTTTCAACATAGGTTTAAGGCATCGTCACAACTGAACTGTTTGAGAAATCAAACATCCCTCTACAATTTTTCATCCTCTATGTTTTGAGATCACATTGGCCTGCTTG
Source organism: Clarias gariepinus (assembly GCF_024256425.1). NCBI lineage: Eukaryota > Metazoa > Chordata > Actinopteri > Siluriformes > Clariidae > Clarias > Clarias gariepinus. Next base: position 14,508,323 of record NC_071117.1, read on the forward strand.
CCAATTTTTATTACCCCCAAAAAGCCTCAAATGTTGGGAAAAATATCTTCACACACTATGACATGGAATCCTTAGAAAAACAATAGGCCCCTTCACACATTATGACGACATATGGCCGATGTCATAGTGCTTGGGCCCTAATATTTTTTAAAAAATAATAATAAAATATTTTGTCGCACGAATAATTCAGTTGTAATTATAACTACAATTTGGATTTGATTTAATTTTGCCATATCACTTAAAAGCAAATCAAAGTTTATTTATATAGCACCTTTCAGAAGGCTACAAGATGATGTACAACTAAATATACGATGACTAAAATAACAAACCAACTGCTGTTGTTCATAGTGTTATCGCTAAAAGAAGTTAAATCATTAAATCATTAAACCAATCAATCTTTGATTACGATTCATTTATTCTTCTGACCTACATGCATAAAAATTTGTGCACTTTAAAGAGACAATATTATTGACTTAGTAATGGTGACATTTTTACCTCCTGCACAGGCTAATACCACCCCAACCCCAACCCAAAGAGGTAATCGGCATAAGTGCTTGACACCTGGCCACACCTCTTTAAAAGCTCTCTGAATGCTTCACACCATGTGCGGGCATTATTCTGTGCCAGTCTACAGAGCAGCACTACACCACCGATTGTCTTAACACCACTGATTGTCTTGAAAGAAAGATTACACTTTGTAATACAGTCATGTCCAAAAGATTTGGAACAAAGATGGCCTCTGTACAACACCACCTTGAATTTGCAATGAAACACTCAATATGTGAGCAAAGCCAGTGCTCTTAGGTTTATTTCAAAAGTGTGGCATTAACCATACACAAACCCATTTTGGAGGCTCGTAAATAATGGAACAAATGGTTAACAAGTAGTTGCATAGACAGATGTGGCCTAATTAAGCAGAAAAAAAACCTGGATGTCGTTCTGAATGTTACATTTGCCATTTAGTAGCTGTTCACTCAAGATCTCAACATGAGGTCCAAAGAAGTGTTTATGCAAGTAAATGTGACCATTATTTAACTGGATTTCACCAGGTGCAAACCACTGGTAACCCTCAAGTAAAGATTAGACTTAACCAGAAAACGTTGTCAGATTCTTTGGACTGATGTAATTAAACTTTTCATGTACCAGAATGATGGGAAGAGAAAGGTATGGAGAAAGAAACGAACTCATGATCCAAAGCAAACAGTACCAAATCATTTGTCAAACATGGTGGAGTGTTATGGCATACAGTAAGCGTGTATGGCTGCAAATGGAAGTCACTGGTGAATTCTGAAATATAGAGCTATAGTACAGTATATATTCAGATTCTGCAGCTTTATATTGCAGGTAAATAATGACACAAAACATACATTTAAAGCTACTATTGAAAAAGAAATGGGATATTTTTCACTGGCCAAGTCAGTCACCTGATCCCAACCCAACAGAGACGGCCTTTCATGTACTTTTTATGCATTTGGTGAAGGTCATTGGTTCCAGACTTCAGGAAGTCACTGACAGCAATGATTTTCATCCAAGTATTTAAATAGAACTCATATGTTTGTAATTATGTAAGTTTTCATTATTTATGAACCACAAAATGGTGTGTGTGTGTGTGTGTGTCTGTGTGTGTGTGTGTGTGTGTGTATAAAAAATGGCAGTAATTGAGGGTTTAATGCTACAATCTGGTCAAACCCCTTAAATTAAAGCTGAAAGTAATTTCAATTCAGTAAGGTGGTATACCGAGGCTAAATGGCAAAAAACATAAATTTGCTCCAAAATTTATAGATTTACAATTTGTATTTTGAGTTAATAATATACCGAGTGAGGAATCATTATGGAAAAAAGCTGAGGTTGCGTTACACATTTGTGTCTTCCAAACTAAGGACGACTTACACCCCCAACAACACCCCCCCCCCCCACCCCCATCATCTGGCCCGTTGACTCGCTTTGCTGACGTCCCTCACTGATGTGCTGGTGAACAAGCAAATCTAAGACACCCAGAAAAACAATAAGTACAGTATTATATCCACACTATATTCACCACTCAATGTGCAGGTTGTATTTACACAACCAGGTGTACACCAGAATTAGGGGTAGCTTAGAAGACTCAATAATACTAAAGCTTATGTGTTCATCAAGGTTACCGGACATAATGATGTGGATGGGTTCAGTTATCAGAGTAACTCAGTGGAGAAGGTGATTGTCTAGAGCTTGAACGTGTAACAGTTTAGGTAGGGATTTAGAATTTAAACTATGCTGTCTAGCCACTTCTGGCTTTTTATGAATTTATGAATTCCGTATCAGTCCGTGAATCCAGATACAGACATAATGAGTTTGGTTATCCCTTTCAAGTTGTGCCAGAAGATAAGTGGGGACTGAGTAAGGTTGGAATTGGCTTGCCTGTGCCATTCTAGACACTAGTGAGCCTGCTCTTGTACGAGGCAAGACCTTACTAAATGACCGGGTTTTCCACAATAAAGGCAGAGGTTTGTTTGAATTTGGCATTGACACTCCTCTAGGGTTAACTGCATAGGTTTAAATGTATTGTGAACAATGAGTTTAGCCAAAACAACAGACTTGTTGTGATTTTGGTGAGCTGGTGAAATGAAACATGACTTACAGTTCTCAGGAAGAAACAATGTGGCCTGGCACAGAAGGATGGCTGCCTATGGTGCTCCCAGAAACAGCTGGTCTGTCCTCATAGCCAGAACAATTAAATCATCCAACTCTTTGGGAAGTTCCCAGGCAGCAAGTTCATCCTTTAGGAAATCTAAAAGCTCTTAATGAAAAGGATAATATTAGGCATGCCTGTTCCAACTGCTGTCTGTTATGTATGTTCTAAATTCAATGGCATAATCAGTGATAGATTAATTAACTTGTGACAGGCAGATAAAGCTCCTTGAAGCCTCTTTTACTGGCACCACTGGATCAAACAGCTTGCAAGTTCTTCCTGGCAAACTGGCAAACATTTGACCACCTACTCACTAGAGAGGGGATGACATCATCTTTTTCTTAATTTGTCAAGGTAATTGTTTGGTGGATGAGTTTCATGATTAACTCCACTTTTATATATGCTACAATGGGCAAAGATATTTTGTCAAAATAGGGTTTGTTTAATATGTACAACCTGATCATATCAGAGCATGTTATAAATTGTCAAGGATCAGTTGAATCAAGACAAGGTTTCAGCACCTTAGTTTCTCTTGCATTTCCTGCTCTGTAATCCACCAGGTCTTTTCCATGCTACTTTCAAGTCCTCATCTCCTGCACACCTGAATCAGCTCAGGTAACCAACAAGCATCTTTATAAGGTTCCGCAATCATGGCTCTGTTGTAGGATGTCTTATCTGAGTACTTCATTATATTTCTAGTAACCTTGCTCATGTTTTCATTGATTAATAATGGTTTCGAGTTGGCTTTGCTTTAAAGAACTTTTATTTCTGTCTCACGATTTGAGAAAACGGCAACAAATTTGTCTCTTTTCTTACTGTACATATTTTGGGATTTGTTTGCTTGTGCACTAGACTGCTCCTTTAGCTATGAACCCTGCACTCTGTATGAAGGACTTTGATCTGTGCCACACATGTTGTACTTGCTCATTTTTCTGACACGACGTTGTAACCCAATCCCTTGTTTAAGGATAACAATTCCTGCCTTACGTTTCAGACATAATTCTAACTTCACATAAATATGATTTCCGGATATGCATGACTGAATTCTATTCTTTTCTGCACTAACCATCTCTACTTCCTTGATTTGATTTTGCTTTTAAAAATAAACTTACTTAATATTACGTGATGTAACATCAGTGTACAGTATGCTTTTGGGTTCACTCTCTTTGTTTACACACCCATGAGGGGAAGACTGCATTCATCATATTGTCATGGTATTAGGAATATTTTATAATGCCCTTTAGCCTGATGAATGTTTTTGTAGTCTTCCAATGATTTATCAGTGAGGGACTTTGGGAGACCTTAAAGTGGTTTAAGTGCAACATCAATTTTAAACCTTAAAGGAAGACTGGCAAATGCACCAGTTCTGAGGATGCCTCACCCCAAGGTCTAATTTGCATTCAAAGTTGACACCTCGGATATACAAGTCTGTGCTGTATTCTCCCTGCATGCAGAGCCTAATCAGAAGTGTACAGTCTTTTCAGACTGTTTAACCCCACCATGAACAGGAACTTTGATGTTGGGAATCATGAAATTATGGCTGTAAAATTAGCATTGCAGGAGTGCAGGCACTCCCTGGAAGTTGCTGAGCACCAATTCCTAATTTGCAACAACCATAAAAAAAACCTGGCTTATATTTAGGAGGCCACGCAGCTGAACCCTTTGGCAGACCAGATGGGCTCTATTTTTCACACATTTTGATCTTGTATTGTTATATAAGCCAGGCACCAAAAAAACATAAATCTGATACCCTTTTAGGACAACAGCATACGCCTTTACAGGAACCCACCCACCAGTCTACAATTGACTCACCCCTCTCTTTTATACATCGCCATTTTTAGATGAAGCATCTGAAATCTGGAGTTTTTGTGCCAACGATTCTGGTGGCTCAGTATGGACACGGGTGTCTAGGCGTACACCAATACGGAAACCGATACCGATACCATACCCTTTGCTTCATCCCCTTCCCATTTCCCTCCAATCCATGGTGCCTTCATTTGTTGACCATTTTAATGGTGAAAATGAGTCCATCATTATACCATATAACAGGCACAAAATAGGCAATGACCCAGGGCAAGTAATCAGCTTGACACCTGGCCACACCTCTTTATAAGCTCTCTGAATGCTTCGGGTCTGCAAGCCAGACTACAAAGCATGATCACACCACTCTGATTTCTGATATTGAGTGTAAAAATGATTATAAATCAACTTCGACATCAGAGTTACATATTACATTACCTCTTACAGTATATAATGGTTCTGGATTTAATAATACTTCCCACTTAAAATGATGTTGTGTAGTTACGTTTGTAGTTCCCTTTGAGTTCTGAACACCAATGCACCCAATTTTTGTATTAATTCTTCATGATATGCTTAACTCAAATGGCCCATAGGCCCTAACTGGTTCATTACTGTGATTGTGTGTAGGATCCTATAGAGCTTTTATCTTTTATACTGCAAATGAGTGCAGTTATACTACCAGCTGCTCATGCTCACAAGACTCTCATGTATACTGTACCACCCCAGGAGTGAAAAAAAAAAACGGTCTAGAAACAATTTTTGTCTTTCAATAAACACAAAATTGTAAATTCGTCTCGGAGGGATGTTGGAAGCTCATTCTAGATCAGCTCTAGGAAATCAGCCCTTGTCTTTGAAAGTCCTGGGATGGGCCAATTTGGAGAAATATCATGGCATCTTGTTTTATTTTCCAGCACCAATTTCATTTATTCCTGTGGTTTTATGTAATGCTTTACCATTTAGACCCCACATCAATGATGTGATTCATTTTGATTACTTTACAGGCTTAACATTGTCCAATCCCGTATTGTGCATGTAGTCACATTTGCTCATGAGTGCACTCTCTTTTGCAGGCTCTCAACATCTGGGATTCCTGAACAAAGGCTACTTTTCTCTGTAGCTTCAAATGAAGCAATTAAATTTCAATTGAATTACTGCAGTCACAAGACCATCATTCCTTTCTGCCTTTTCATGCTTTTTCATGCTCATCTGCTGTGCCTTTGAAAACAGACATCCATGCTTTTTTTAAGTAACTAGAGCAAGAACACAATGAAAGTACTGGAAAATGAGAGCAGAGTAAACACATTTGTGTATTCTGGTATATTGACTTTTAAATAGAATTTATTTTCCTTTCAAACTCTATTCAGCTCCATTTCTCAGGTTTGGAGCAAAACAGAAGCTGGAATAAAATCATATCACCATACAAGAACATCTCTTTTGACACTCTCTTACACATACACATTATATATCCCATCCAAAAGGAAGTAATGATAAGTTAGAGGTAGCTCAATGGTTAAAGTACTGTATTAGACTGCTGATCGGTACAGTAGGTCCCAGGTTCAAATCCCAGCACCACCATGTTGCTACTGTTGGGCCCTTGAGCAAGGCCCTTAACCCTCAACTGCTCCAATGTAAAATGTACATCCAGTACTGTACAGTCAATCCATCAAATCTATTAATGATATATAAGGACACTTTTATTATCTTAGGGATCCAACATGGTTGTACACAGGTGCTTTGGTTAAAAGGAGATATTGGTCAAATGACCACTATTAGAAGCAACTGTCTACCAGATTTTCAAAGTTTGATCATTTTCATACAATTACTTCCCAGTGAAGGGATTTTTTTTTCTTTCCCAGAGTGAGTGAATAAGTTGCTGGTTGCCTTTACACCTCTCTACCTTCAATTTCCGGAAATAAACATTATTAGTAAATTAAATAATTTTTCAGTATATCATTGCCGTCTCAGGTTATAAAATGTTCTCTCTGAAAGAGCTTGCAATAGAATGTGTGTGTGTGAGAGAGTGTTGAGTGTAATGCTCACTCTACCATTTAACAAGGATAGTGCTGAGATGCTTGGGAAGCATGCCTCTGTTTGTTTATGCACCTTGTTGACAGTACAGCAGTTATAATTAGTTAATTAGCAGTATGGGGTCATCAAAATATGAGACTCCACCACGATGAAGTAAGAGCTGGGTCATCCGAAGAGCACAAGATTCAGTCCTTTCTTCATTCACACTTTGAATTGACAGTAAGTCCCAAGAGACAAAAACTCTCTGAAGTTTGCCATGGAGGCCAATAATGTTGGCTTATTAGCTCAGCAATGCATTCTTTTTATCTCCATCTGTGCGTCTGTAATCACTCTCTCTCTCTCTCTCTCTCTCTTCACTACCAGAGACCGTCCTGCCAGCTCTTGGACTGAGGTACTGGCAGGATGAAAGTGCAAATCTGTTTCACGTTAAACTTTTGAAATCCCCCTCCTCTCCCTCTTTCTCGCTTCAGGCCTCTATGCCGTCATGCCCATCCCCATGGCAACAAGGACAATAATGATGCTGGCTGTCATCTTGATGTTTTTGGCTTCGTCGCATGCGATGAGCAATGAGCTGGAAGATTATGGCACCTGGAACTATAGAGAAGGAGGTAAACATTGAAAAAAAAATATATTGCATAGGAAGTGACTCAATGGATTTAGTAACTTCATTGTGTCAGAATTAAAAAGTCAATAGGTGTAAATGTAAAGAGTCTAAAGTTCCAGCCTACTTTATTGTTAGTAAACAACACAACAGCAGTGTTACATCATGCTGGCTTATCTCCTCATTCAAAAGACAGGATTTAGTGCTAAAACTGTGTAATATGTCACTTCCTATTCAATGCAGCTTCCCCTGTGTGTTATTGTATGTAATACTGTATACGGTATATATGTAATGCAGTGGTATTGTCTGCACGTGGTACACCCTATTGCTAAAGACATAATATTCTCTCTCACAATATAGGACGGATAGGATTGTCTTCATTATCATTTTATTTTTAAATAAAAAAATTATCATTATCATTGAGGTTTCCTCCCACAGTCCAAAGACATGCAGATCAGGCTAATTGGTGTTCCCAAATTTACCATAGTGTGTGAATGAGTCGCACCCTGTTCAGGATGTATCCCCCCTCGTGCCCTAAGTCTCCTGGGATAGGCTCTAGGCCCCCTGCGACCCTGTACACAGGACAAAGCAGTAAAGACAATGAGTGATAATGTGTGCTTAGTGTTAAACTGTCTCAAACTTTGAAAGTCAATCCCCCTGGGCAGAAATGCAAATTGTATTGCTACTAAGGATTAATCAATCCAACATCAAATTACAATTACAAACGACCCATCTTCACGTCATATTACAATCAAATTTTAATTACAAATGACTTCATGACATCTATGCTTTATTTAGAAATGTGCCAGAGGTCAAGCAAGGACAGCGGTCTGTTCTAGCACACCCCAGTTAATAATACCCTTGATGTAAAATGTGTGGCAGTATGATAAAACACCTCACATGGTGACATTTTGGCATTTTCTTATTACATGAAGATGTGAAAACTAGGAATGAAACTAGAGCTTTTTTTTTGTTTTATCTACAATTAAGATTATAGCATTTTAATGTCTGGTTACCCCCAAAAGTGCAAAGGAGAAAAAAATGAATTAAAAAAGATGCTGATACTCCAAGAGCTACTTCAATGTTGTAATGTGGATTTAATTATGTGTAGAGTAATTAAAATTAATAAATAATAATAAATCCCACCAATTCAGCAGTAAGAAGTTGCATAATATGTTACGATATGTTATGCTTCAGTTGGTCAGGTCTAGACTCAGCAACGGTATGGGGCAATAAAATTGAGTCAGCTGATGACCTGAATGTACTGAATGACCAGGTTACTACGTCTATGAAGGTTTTCCTCCTTGATGATATGGGAATATTCTGATGATATAGGACTGCTCCTGCTTCCAGAACCACTCTTTCACAATTTAAGTCGTGGAATATAATTCCGTGGAATATCATTTTCACACATGGACTGGCTGTGTGCTGTAATCAAAGCTAAATGTGACTGAATGAAAACTTAGAGTGTGTGACTTTTGGCTAGGCCGTGTATTTACTTTTTTATTTTTATTTTTAAATAATTTCCTTGGTGTTCACCTAGGAAATTATTACTCTTATCTAAAGAGAAACGCTAGTTACTCAAATTTATCATATCATAATTAGGTATGATATGATATTATAAAAAAAAATTGGTAACCCCAATAGTTATGTGACTTTTAAATAACCTATTGATCTTAGCACATTTATAGCTATACATTTCCTTTATAGCAAGAAATCTTACATAAATATCTATTTAAATATATTTTTTAATTACATTTCTCTCCATGCACATGAACATCCTATTTACTTTTCTTTTAAAAAAAATAATGTTCCATATTTATGTGGAACCTACTGTACTCTGAACAAAATATTAATATAAGTAAAATATATATACATAAAAATAATTAGAGACTATCCTCTATAGGGATAGTCATATTTTTGCATCATCTCAAAAATTCAATGCTTAAATATCGATTTTTTACATTACAAAAATAAATAAATAAATAAATAAATAAATATCACAATCAGGGAACAGGTGGTATTTACTACACTACAGTACATTAATTAAACATTAGCTATAATACTATATTTATAGTAAATAATGAATTGCCTACAGATTTAATTGTGACTCTTGATTAAAGCAGTAAATAAAACATCTGTGCAACCTGTGTTTTAGATTTTAACCATCTTTAACAGGCTTTAATTAATTCTTTAAGATATTACACAGTGCAAACATTTTCTCCATTTCCTCACATTGTGCCTATTCACATTATTAATTCTTTTTGGAAGAAAATGTAAATCATCATCAGTGAGCAAGTCTATACACAATCCAGAGAGCTAAGTATGTTTCCACCTAAAATAATGAAGGAGTCCAATCGGCTGTAAAAGTTATTGAATTTATGACAATGACAGAAATCTAATGAATGATTTTTTTTTCTTCTCAATTAAAATTCTAAAGGAATAATAACCCTCACAGACATTATTTATGAAGAGATTGTACAGGACTGAAAATTACATTGTGGTCTGCTCACAGTCTGGCAGTTTTACAGCCCATAGCAAACAGAAATGAACACAAATGTTATGATCTCATCTCCACGACCTCGCGAGTCTTTAACATTATTATTTTCTCTGTTTGACCTCATGTTGTTACGATAGCGGAGCACGTGAACGTGGCTAATGTTAGGAGTGTAACAAGAGTGCTGGACAGTTGGGGCAAGCGCATCTTTAACGAGATCAAGACGCTGCTGCACTCCCAGCCCAATACTCTCCTGCCTGACTACTCAAGGTATACTGCTGTGCTTGCACACTTACAGTATATTACATTTTTCATTACAGCATTATGACTCCCCGGAGCACTCCTCCTATGTTCTGGCTAAACATGGAACCAGTGATGGGTCAAGTGCTGCATGTCTTGATAAATCAGTGAAGGTTATATTGGAGGATAGTACATCCTTTGAGATGTGTAGTCTAGCAGCCTGGGGATTATGAAAGGAGAGAGGTCACACATGGATAAATGATTTCTCAAAGATTGTTTGGATGAATAATGGCTCTGTCTTTCTTGAAATCTTTTCTCAAAAGGAAATGCTCTGTTTTACAATAAAAGGATAAACATTTGGCATACAGAGATTATCTGCAAATTGCCTTTCTACTTAAAGTGCATTAGAGCACACATCACTGAGGTCTATTACTTTGACCAATGTATCAGGGCACCCACAAAAAAATCAAGAATTTATAGACAAACAGTTAAACATTTACAATTGTTAAGATAATTTATAGTATTGTGCATATACAAGTGGCGTTCAAGTTAAATCAGGACTTTTGATTGTGCAGAAATACAAAAGACAATTATGAGGCTAAAACTACTTTTATTTCTTTACATAATCCACTGCTACACCAATGCACTTATCCCAGAATTTCACTAGTGCTTGGACAGCATCAAGGTAGAACATTTTCTCAGTACGCCAGAGCCATGATTGAACTGCCTGTTCACGTCTGAAATGCTAGCCTCTCAGGAACTCCCTTAACGGCCCAAACATGTGGAAATGGCTTGGAGAGATGTCAGAACTGTATAGTATATGTGCCAATAACTCCCAGCTGAGTTCCTCTAATGTATAGGTGGTGCGACAGGTAGTATGATATGAGGTTGTACATTACAAAACAAAAAAAACCCAGTCCTTTTCTTCCATTAAAGGAATGGGCCATAAGAGGAGTTCCATACGATTGTGTGTTTTCTTATTTATCATATTCAACCATTCATTTTAAAACATGCTAATTACCTCCAATAAGTAATAGTTTATAATCAATAGAGTGACAAATGTGACCCTAGACCAACTAATGGTTCCTGGTCTTAAAACGAGTACTGTAAATGTTTTTGCAGGCTTTAAAGTCTCACCTGCTGCATGCTTACAGTGCATTGCTGCATGTTCTCAGAGAACACTGTGAAATAAAAACCCACACATATCTGCTTTTATCTTAGATTAAAAAAAAAAATTGATTTGATTTAAAGTCAGCTGTTTAGAAAAAAAAATCAGATGGATCTGCTCTATAAAAAGGAGCACACAATGAATCAGGGGTGGTGCTCATGTCTGGGTAGCTCGGCTTTGCAGGTTGATATGAAATCATGTTTTTAGCTTGCTTCAGAGTATTGATTTATTTTTCTGTAGCTGAAACAAACTAAACCCCTCAAACATTCACACACACACACACGCACACACACACACTCTTATGTGCACACCTTAATTTTTTTCTCTATTTAAGCCACATGGATTCTTACCCACATACTGCCTACATTTTTAACTTGATACTGAAACACATACACACTCCCACAAATATTTGTAACATGTCTTCCTCTCTCTCTCTCTCTCTCTCTCTCTCTCTCTCTCACACACACACACACACACACACACACACACACACACACACACACACACACATACACACTCAATCTCTCTAAAACTTTGTTCTTTGGCTTCACAGAGTAAGTCCTCTCTCCGAGTCTCTCAATGATCTCTTCAGAGAAGTCTCCCACTTACAAAGGCGCATCACAGACCTCAACAATCGCCTAGCAACCTTGGAACCCTTTCTCCGTCGTCATGGCTACCATGAGGAAGACAAGGATGCCACCAAAGTGCCCCCCCAGAGCCTAAAAGCTGTAGGAACAAGTCTGGCACAGTACCCACGCCAGCACAGGGTTCGAGTGGCCGGGCCCATGAACAGGGTGGCTCGAACCAGGAGAGTGAGGTTGTACAAGGATAAAAACGGGAAGGTCAAAGTCAGGGAGATAGGAACATAGAAAGGAAACAGAAATATATGTTCTAGATGAAGACGTATAAAGATATCAATATTTTTAAAAAGATAATAATAATATTCAGATCTTATTTGTGATGCATCGAGTATAATCAGAATCTTGTCCAAGGTGAATCGTCATTCTTATATCAACCTGCTTTACGTACAACATATAAATTATACAGTAATATACTCTTTCTGCTGGCTGCACTAGTGTCAGTTTAGATCTCAAAGGTCCAATCAGAGTTCTCAGGCAGAGGAAACTTTAAGAGGCTTTCACTGGACTGTAACTAACACCTTCGGCATGGAAAACTTTGCCTAGCTTGTTACCAGTCCCCTGGTGATCTACTTCTTTCACCAAGTTAGTTTTAAAAGCCTCAGAGGAAATTCATGTTTTATATTTGAAGTTTGTACTTTTGAGATGAGGACAGAAGCTAATACACGAGTGTGAGAATTAAGCTGAATAAACCGCTTCTCAATAAACATGTGCAGAAACACTCCGTGATCTTAATGTTTGTCATGTTCTCCATTAATTATTCAGTACCAGTTTACTGACTCATAATACAGCAATTTACAAGAGAGTGGGTTCACCTGAATGAATCATTTACTAGTAGACTAAAAACACTGTTAGTTTATACAGATATGGGTCAAAGACAAAAAAAGGATTTTAACACATTAATTTCAGTAAAATGCTTTACTCTAGAGGGCTGAGTGTTTACTATACACTCCTATTATTTGTATTTCGGAAAAAAAATATCAATTAAAATGTCATTTTGTATAATAGATAACTGTCAAACAAGGAACCACATTTTAAATCATGCACCATGGAAAATAGATAAATATATCATACTTTTTAAATCTATAGAATACCAAAACATTTCGCTATAGTTTTATATTTCGCTATTATGATTACAACAGCATTCTGTGTTCTTGGTTTAAACCTAGGGCTGTTTTTTTTTATTTACAAGGCCATTTAAATATTTTTCTTGCATTAATAAATAAATAAATCATAATAATAATAACTATTATTGTGGGCAAAAGTGGGCATAACTTTTTATTTACTGACATAAGTCATTCGAATTGCACATGTTGTTAGAGTAATTTTTCCTATTTTACAAAATGACTTTTTTACAGTCTCTATCACAGTGCATGCATCTGCACCATTATTAAATGCAACTGTAAAATCCTCTTTGAAAATCCCCCTTGTCGCAGTTGTTGGTTTCTCACTACCCTATAGAATATTTATGGAGATGACACCATTAACAAGAGCAATGTGCACAGATAGATGAATAAGTCTTAAAAAGTAGAAACCAGCACTGAAGACAAAGACAAACCATGCAGTGGAAGACTAGGAAGAAAACATTGTGCTGCATCTGGCAAAACAAGTACTACACATAAACTTGAATAAAGCATGGTGATGGAAGCATGATGCTACTGTAAAAAGTCCAACTAATCAAAACCAAATACAGAAACATCTTTAAAAAAACAACAAGGATGGTAAAGACAGAATGACAGTATGGTAATTCACAGGTTGTTGACATGAAGATTCATTGAGATTATAAGGATCTGTCAGGAAAGATCATCTACAGAATTCTAAATATGATACTTATATAACTGAGTTTTCAGTTTGGGATTTTTAATACATTTACAAAATTGCATAATTAAAACAAGTCATTTTCAAAATGAATTAAATCATGAAAATTATATATATGTACATAATATTTACAGCGTTGAGCAAAAGTATTAAGACAACATATGCCATGTATTATAATACACAAAACATGTGATGTCATCAATTAGTTCTCCCCTATCTGGCTGGAGACTTGTGCCAATTAGAAGCAGCTGGTTTAATTAATGGATAGAACAAATATGTGGCAAGACTTTTACCTCCTGAAGCCTGAATTCACACCTCTGCACACGAATAGCTATAACTAGGAAATTTTCATGTGAACTGTAAAGTTCTGTGGCAAATTTCTGTACATGATCTTCAGGAAGTGATCAAGCAGGCATGGATTGAAAAAGTGACACTAGAGTACTGCGGACGTCTTTATGACTACAGTATGCTCAGTCGGATATACTGTAGATATACAGTATACACTACAGTATGTTTGACAAGTAAAGGACCTCATAGAAAATACAGGATTGATTGTTGTACAGCAATTTTACTGCATAAAATAACAATTTATAACATTTCAGAATGTAATTAAAACATTGAATTTCACTTTATATTTTTTTCCACCACTGTACTAAAGAGATCCGAATATGTTGTAAACACACACACACACACACACACACACACACACACACACACACACACATTCATTCATTCATTCATTCATTCAGTGACCTAAAAAGATCTGACCTTTGTGAATTAAAGTGTGTCTAATGCGAGGACTGTGTAATCACTACACCTTACTGTACACACGGTGGCAGACTTGTGTCACTTGTGTGCTTCGGCGGCTTGCCCATTCCGTAGATAATTGCTTCCAATCATAGAATCTAGTAAAATCAAATAACGACCTGCTAATTTAATATAATGTTTTAAGGCAGTCAGACGATTCAGTCTGAATAAAGTAAAAAAAAAAAAAAGAAATTCTATAATTTATAAAGAACATTCCTAATTACATCACTAATAACATCACTAATTTAATTAAATGCAAAAATGTGTAAAAATAATCATACAAGCACAAGATTTGAAAAGAAATGTCTGAAACGAAACATGCACGGACAGACCAGGATGATGGTAGAATATTCTCAGCGGCTCACTGCATGTGTATGCTCGAAGCCTTTAGACGGGCATCTGCTTCAAGTTATGATCAGGTTATGTGAATTTTTCATATACGGATTACCGTATGTGTGTGGGTGTCTGTCTAGGGTATGAGATGCATTCATGTAAGATTATTATAGATCATCAGATCTCTACTCCCTGGATGGCTTTCATTGTATTTCTCACTAAATTAGCTTTTTATTTTCCCCTTTGCTCACTCATAAAGAATGCACTCTTAATCATCAGCTAAAACTTACACAAGTTAATTACATAAGCTCCTGCCATGTGTTTATTTTTTTCTATTGCGCAATGTGCTGCTGTAGTGCTGTAATGTAGATGTGTTCAGGTGTGTGTATAAGAGTGTGTGAGTGCTATGTACTACGTGTCCTCATTAAAACTTAAGCTCTAAAATGCTGTGCTCTGTCTCTACGGCAACGCTCTTCCCTCTCTGCTTTCTCCTCTCTCTCTCTCTCCTCTTTCTGCAGACACGATCTTCAGCATCTGACTCTGCTCCCATTAAGGGCTCCTTCACTTATTCAACCTCCATCCTTCTTTCCATCTGTACGCTCCAACTCCACAGTCTCCTCTCTTCCTCGCCATCTCTTCCCAACTCATCTTCTCTTCCTCGTGGCCTCTCCATCCTTTTTCTTCATTCTCGTTCTCTTTTCTTTCTTTGATGTGAGTGGGTGTTGAGCTCATGCTGCACTTGCCATTTCTGTATTGTGTGTTGATTCATTGTAACATCCAATCCACCAGGACATGAACACACCAGATCGCACTCTCTCCATCTCTCCTCCAGGTCTCTCTCTCTCTCTCTCTCTCTCCAAAGAGCTAGTTGCTAGGTAACAGTTAATTGTCAAGAAATAGTTACATGTGTTGCAGTGTATTCCAGGATTGGCTCTGTGTGTATGCATGAGAAAGTGAGAGCGTGAATAGCTTCATAGAACGATGAACCTGCTACTATATTTTTAAGCCCAAACGACAATGATAACTGTAGGCACCTCTGAATATTTTATAGACACTCATATCGGCTGTGACGGCTCGTTTCCTGTCTCTAGGCAGTGCATAATTTCAGCCAAGCAAAATGTTTAAACCTGATAGAAAAAAAAAATGAAAAGGAATGTTTTCGCTTTTTGTTCCTCCCAAGTCAACACTCGACATTGATGTTCTGCTAGGTTGTGGTGGTGCTGCAACATTTCCATGGAAACCACAGCAGTTGTCAATCATACGATTTCTCTACAGCATACTATTCAGCATTGATTTTTCGCCCACTCTAAAACATTAGGCGCATACTAGTTAATACTTGTATACTGGTTAGTACTTTCTATTGTGTATGGTACTGGTTTTCTTCACGTTACTGTATATCCCCTGTGGTTTGTACCACCTTAGGTATTTAGAACAGTATAATGAAACTCTGGGATAATGGTACTCTAAAGCTACAGTGAGCATAGGCTCATTGAAATAGAAAAAGCTTTATCTTTTTTTTAATCTTTAATTGTCCAGTTTTAGGAAACCTCTGCCCATTGTAGCTGTAGGGTCCTGTTCTATACTGATAAGACAGGCATTATGTTTGGTCTTCTTTCACTGTAGCCCATCCACCACAAAATTCACTGTCTTGTGCTTCTACAGTAATGCAAAGGTGATTTGCTAAATTACTATAGCCATCTGGTCAGACATGACCTGTGCGCCTATTCTCCATTGACCCCTCGTATTAAGATGATGTTTCCACTCATAGAATTGTCACTCACGAGATATTTATTGTTTATTACACCATCCTTTAAACTTTTGTGAATGTTCCCAGGGTACAAATCTGGCAAAAACAACCATTGTTTTCAGGCTATTCTGATGTTTTATTTGAATATAAACTGAAGCTTTTAACCTGTGCGTGCATTTTTTTCCGCATCGCACTGCTACTCTATGATTGGCCAATTAGATAATTGTATAAATGAGCAGGTATACAGATTTTACTAACAAAACAAATTGTGACTGTACTTTTTATGGTTTAATATGCTCTATATTAAAGTCTGGTAGTATATCATGTTTTTTCCTCAGCATTAGGTTGCATGCTTTTTAGTATAAAAGTATTGTATTGGTTTTCCACACACTACCTGAATTACTGTAATTCAGATTATAAATCATACAACTGTGATGTATAATAATAATAATAATAATAATAATAATAATAATAACAACAATACATAAATAATAATATTAAATAAATAAGTACATAAATAATAATAATATACAATAATAATAATAATAATAATAATAATTATAATAATTATTATTATTATTATTATTATTATTATTAACAGAATAATTAAATTCCACACTTTTTTGCTTTTCCTATGTTATCAACTGTACACTCTGGTGCATTTATATAATAGTAGGGTTTTGGTTTTCACCAATTCTCACCCATACATTTTATTTATCAAGCCAAAGTAAGTTCCATGACTGGCACTAAGACTGCCCTGTATTCAGTGGCTGGGAGCCCTTGCTTTCTGCATGGCAGATGAGTAGCCTACCACTGAGCCACAAATGCTCCTTTCCTATATTGAGTATTGTGCATTATTTATTATGGTAGTAAAGATTTTGGGATTAGAATCACTACTAGAGTAGTGTTTCTACTATTTAGTGTGGGAGTTTAGCCGTACATTCCCCTCTACTTCTATGATGTTTAAGGTGCATGATATTTATCTAAACCTTACGTTTAGAATGGTGTTAATTTTCTGTGTTTCCTATAGGTTTTTACTGTATAACTTATTAAAGTATATACCGTAGCAGCTGTAAACAGACTTTATTATTTAATTACAAAATAATCACTGTATAACTATAACCAATAAAGTAATTAAATGTAATCCAGTAATGCAGTAGTCATTCTTTTTTTTTTAAAAAAAAGAGACAAAATCTCATTATATGCCCCAAGCTGCTGAGTATTTCTGAACAATCTTGATGAATATCCTTTATTCACTCATACAGTATGCAGTTTAGAATGTAGCTGTAAAGGAAAAAGGTGAAAACAAGAAACAAAACGTGGGATTTCTCCCTTTTATTTATTGTCAACACTGTTTTGTACAAAGAGACAGAAGAATATATCTTAGCACTTATATTTCACACATACTGTGTCTGTACTCTCAATAGCTTAAGTATTGTGAAATTTCCCGTTAAATTATTATTGTAATCTTAAACACAGGTAATCTCTCTCTATACAAAAATGGATTAAGAGAAACCATTTGGTCATATTTACACAATCTGTACATTTGTAATTCGTCATTAACATTTAAAATAAGTGTCGGAAAAACCAAGGAAAAAAGATAATTAGAAATATCAATTTATATGAAAGACAACAAAGGCATACGTTTTATCCTTTCAATTTGGGGTCTACCCTTGGTCATGTGATCGTGTTATACTGCTATGGTGGTTATAAAACCTTCCTAACAAAAGTGTATGGGAAATGATCCCATCCTAGTATCCATATGTCCATATATTAAAAATTATGGAAAAAAAGGGGACTTCTTTATTTACAGCAGAACTTCAACACATGTGCGCTGCGTCTCACACATACCCACACGCAGAGGTAATCAAGCATGAATTCAGGCACATGTATTCTACAAATACCTGTGACATACACTGGCAGAGGAGAGAAATAAGGAGCCAATGGGAAACAAGAACTGATAAGCCTACACTCTATAACAATGTTGCAGCCTCTTTGTGCAACAGCCAACCCCCAAGAATCCTATACATGAGTAAAAATTATAATAGAGTGCAAATATGAAATGTAGGCTACTATCTTTCACTCTCTCATGTGTACAATCCTGCCATTGTCTCTTGTAATCTCCACCTACATGCAGTGAACAGCTCCACTATCACAGAGCCTCCAGTGAATTGGTGCGAGTCCAAACTATAGGCTATGTTACAGGAAGAACTGCAGCTGTTTTGAGGAAGAGCAAAGGCGAACCGAGTTCCTTGCCAGCTCAATTTCGCACAAAAATAAGAAATTTTTAACAGCCAATTTACTGTTCCATAGCACTGCTAACCCCATAGCTTTTGAGTTAGCCTGCGTGACTTCCTTTCTGATAGACACTCTCTCTTCCACTGTCACCCACACACACAGATTTCCTCTGTCCAGTGCTACCAAAACCATCCCACAGAAAACATCTAGAGTGCCAGAAGAAGTGGCCACACTGCATAATTGTACACCAAACCTGCAAAATATCATTTAAGAAACAAACATTTGACGGAAGAAAAAAAGTATACCCTTAATAAGAAAAAAGACCACGTTCAAAATAAAAACACATTTTTCCAAGGGTTGAACATGCAAATATATATATATGTATATTTTGCAGTGATAGATTAATTCAATCACTTACATTAAAAAATAGCCCTATGAACACAAGAATGAAGATAAACTTGTTGTCGAGTTAGAACCCCACACATGAATCAAAAGTTCAAGCTGAGGATAATGCCTTCTGTCGAACACCAGACCATTATAAGTTTGAACTCTGTGTGACACTAACTGGTATAGGTTAAGCAAAAAAAAAAAAAGACACATTTTTTTTTTTTTAACAAAAAAGAAAAACACTAAACGTGGTCTTGGAATTATACAGAATCTAAAAGCTGGAATGTAAAATAGAAAGGAAGATGCATGCATGTCTCTCACAATGTACTCACAGTTTCACAAACTCTCACACACTTAGCAAAAAAATGAAGAAATGTGGCATTTAAAGTGGTGTTTTCTTCAAGTCCACAAAATAGATATTTACACAGCAATTATTAATATAAACATTGTGCTTGAATTGGAGATCCGTTTGGCTGAGAGTATGTTTATAAAATGTGAATAAAGAAGATGTATATTTCACACAGAAAAACAAACTTATTTAGAGCTATATAGGTATATGTAAAAGAAAAAAATAGACTTGAATTTCTGGGACCACCAGAAAAGGTTACATGTAGGCTGGTGGGATGTAAATATGACACGTCTATCGATTATACCACTAAATGGCCAGGTTTACTGGTTAATCTAGTTAAAACATTAACAAAGTGTAATTTTTGTCTAATTCATGTAATACTAGACAAAATACCTCAAGTGTGTATATATACGCAGTAATCCTGACTACTTATAGACTATTGCTGGTTGTCCAAGATTGATTGGGTTAATATACAATAATGATTAAGTCTAGAACATTTAAGTTGTTTAGTAAGTGCCATTCCAACACATTTGATTTAGAATAAAACTAAATTGAAGGGTGTTGTTTACAGATCAGCACTGTTTTAACTGTTGTTTAAGCTAAAGCAGAGCTAGCCAGGATGCTGTCTGTTAAAATATGTAGAGAGAGTAAAGACATAAGTAACATTTGTACTTGTGTTATTATAATTTTTATCTTTTTTTATGTTTTTGGCCAGGTTGAATTGTGCAAATATTCTAATTTTACTTCAAATTTTAGTAAGTGAAACACATCCTAAAGTTAAATCTTCCCGTATTCTTACTGTACACTGCTGAAAAAAGAATATTTACACTTATAAAATACAAGTGGCTGCCAAGGCAAAGCTTTTTGATAATATCCTGTAAAAGCCGTCTCATTCTTGGCCAAAAAGAACAAAAAGAAAGGGAAAATTTCACCTCCAGGCTAAGTGTGGAAAATAATTAATCGATTTATGTTCGCGTTTTCATTATTTCATAACTTAACCCTGCAGGTCAATAAAAAAAAAAAAAAGACATCCCATCTAATAATTTCACTAAATACTAAGTTATTTTCTATAGAACGAGTTTCACTGAGAGCTGTGCAAATTGAATTCAAAATGAATTTTGTAAAACAAAAATTCTGAATTTACATCCGTGCTACACAATAATACAATTTAAGATTGTGTTATGTCTCTGCACTAAATTGGACATTGCAATTCCTTTTCAGGTGTCTTTATCACCTGTAACGATCCAGAATCATGGATACTCATCCAATTACCAATCTGTGTGCAGTGACCAGAAAGTTGCCATGGCAACATGACCTGTATAATTAGAATTCTGGGACTCCTGCTAAGGCACGTAATGTGCTGTGTTCTAAACCAACGCTCTACTGACATTAATGCAACATTATAAAAATTGTAAAGCCATAAAAAGAGATCATAATAATTGTCCTTCAGCACAATATCTCGAGTACAACTGAAGTACTTTGCAAATCATGCCTTTTACATATAATATTACAGCACTCAATAAATGAAATAAACATGAATAATTAATAGTAAATAAAGCTGAAAGGAAAACATTTTTTTTTCCAGCTTGGCATTGTCCCTGGCGGTCCTGGAGTTCCAGATCAGGGCAAAATGGCATGGTGATGTAAGACAATGCAAGCTCTGTTGACAAATAGGATCAAATGACAACCCATGATGAAATAAGAATTCTCTGCAAAGTAGTATGCTAACACAGAATTGTAAGCAGAGTAAAAAGATATTACAGCATATAACATACAGAAATCAATCCCAAACTGAACATCATAAACATTGTAATCTAATAATATTATTGTTAACATCATCAATACAATTATTGTAAGGTGTACCCTGTTGTTTCTAGACAATAACTGATTTCTCTTCACGATTGTACCAGGTCTCTGTACCTAAGCTTAATCGGACATTGTGTTTTGGTATAAGGAGCAGAAAAATAAAACGGATAATTAAAAAGAAGAGAGGATAAAATAGAGGGATATACTGAGGTTGTCACTCTCTGGTCTGAGCTTTTGTCTGGTAAACAGGTCCCCTCTCTCTATTTACAGTGCTCCAACAGTGCTACGTCCACCTGGATCAAACATAGATCAGTTTCTCTTGTTTGCTTTCTTGGTTCTAAAAGTGAAGTTACAAAGTAGACATGATCTGTTGGTCATTACTTTAGTCTGCTGCCTCCTTGTTTTTCAATTTCCATTCGTCTTCTTTCTTTCTGCCTCTGTCTCTTAACCGCACATAAACATCAGACATCAGACTCAATGCTGGAGAGCTTCTCGTATACATGTCCATTACTTGAGCCATTGAAAGGTCTCTGCGCTTGTCCCATCCCTAACCCGTCCCTTGCTGACAGCAGCTTGTTGTTGCCTGCTGCCCCTCCATGGTGGTTGCTGAGGGGCCCACTGAGGCATAGCTCCTTGGGAAAACGGGGTCCCACGTTGGACAAAACCCCAGCAGAAGCAGAGGCTGGCAAATAAGAAGTCACCCCCATGGAGCCGCGGAAGTCTGCCCGGTTGTTGTTGAGGAGCTGTTGCTGCTGTTGTGGCTGCTGCTGCTGTGGCTGTGCCTGTTGCTTTTTGATGTAGTACGATTTGGCGCCATGTAATAGGCACTGGTCATCGCCGAAGGTTGGGATGAATGGGTTCTGGTTCACCTTATCTGGGTAGAGAGATTTAGACAAGGAGTAAGTCCCAACCCCTCGGGTACCTCCCATACCTCCTCCCATCATGCCTCTATCCCTGTCCCTAGTGTCTCTTTCGCCTACCGAGCGACGGTGCAAACCTCCCTCACCCCCACGAAACAAGCTAAACGATGAGCCACCTCCCTTGCCCCGGTCCCCACCACTAAAAAACGACTCCCGTTCCTCTCCCATATACCGCTCAAACATCTGGGCATATGGGCTTGCACCTTCCATGTAGCGATCTTTGTCTTTCAGGCTCACACTCCGGGGTTGAGGAAGCATAGATGCTCCTCCAAACCCTCCAGAGCCTCCCATCCTACCCGCCCCTTCTTTCTGCAGGTCTACGAATGTGTCATAGGAATGCTGCCTACGCAACACCCTGCCCCCTGGGCCAAACTTGCGCCTCTGCACCTGGGTTTGGGCCCCGCCACCTCCAACGCCTCCCTTTCCACCTTCTGGGGCGAACTTGCCCCCTATCTGATCCAGGAGGAGGTGGTTGTCCTCACTGATGTCATACAAGTTGCCTGGCTTCTTGCATGAATCACATCGCTTGCAAGTGGCTGAGCTTGGCCTACTGGAGGTTTGTCCACTACCCCCACCTCCTCCACTTGATCCCACTACACCCCCTCCTCCCCCATGCATGCAAACAGGCTTGCTGCCTCCACTATGGCAATTACGGCATTCCCAATCCCCTCCTGCCAAACCTCCCACCCCTCCAATGTTCTTTTCCCAGCATGCATGGCCCTGCTGCCCAGGAGATCCTCCCACTCCACCCTTACACTCTGTCTTCTTGGATTTACCTTTCAAGAAATCGTCCACAGGAACCAAACTAGTGCACGCTCCCCCGCCACCACCACTGCTGACTATGCCGCCACATCCGCCCCCACCCAGACCCCCTCCGCCACCCATTCCTGGAGCATCACTCAAATCCAAGTGCTCCCACTGGGATGCCCCTTCCTTGGATCGGAACTGGTCAATGTAGAAGTCCCTCAGATTATCTTTGTCATGGAACATGTACGTAGAGTTGGCCCCTCTTAGACTCTTGCGTTCCACAGGTGGGGTAGCTGAACGGTGCCCTTGTGTAACAGGATGATGGTGGTGGTGGTGGTGGATGGTGTGGTGGGTGCGCCTTCGGAAACCCAGCTCAATTTCATCTTGCTCCCGGCGTGACTTGGCAGAAGCTGGCCTTTTTTTCAGGCTGTCCCTGTACTGCTTGCGTCGTTTAGCATTGCCCTCAAGGTTTCCATAGGTTACGGTGTGAGTGGAAATATCTGACACATCTGAACGGATATTTCCGTCGTCCCCTCCTGAACCCGCCCCCCCTCCCCCACAGTACCTCTCATGTCCTGCGATAAACCCTGAACTGGACGCCCCTCCCTTGAAGGAAAACTTCCCATATATATCAGGCAGGCCAGACTTGAAGCTCGACTGGGTGGGGTGGCCTGCAATCAGGTCAAACTTTTCCCTGTTCCTGTGTGTCAGTGACTGGCGGGGCTGGGTTGTGAAAATAGGTGCTACCCCTCCCCCTAGACTGTCACAATCGTACATCCCTCCCTCCAATGAGCTGGCACTGCCTAAGCTACGAGGTCGGTTAGGCAAGGGACCCGACATACCCAAAGCCAGTCCGGATCCCGTGCCCCCATGGTGGTGCAGGTAATGATCCTGGTACAGGTTACTGTCCTTCAGGTGCATGTTCCCAAAAGTCCTCTCCACATCACTCACATAGTCGCTGAACATATTATCTTCTGGCAGATATGGAGGTGGAGGCTTGCAGTCACTGTGGCCTGCCAGACTGCGTCGATGCTCACTGATGTCATAGACAGCTGACTCACGATGGCCATAGTCCAGGGCACTGTGGGGAGAGCCATTGACCCCAGGCACAGAGGTCATATTTTTGGCTGTACGCAGCAATCGAAGGATGTTAGAGTGGGTGTTGTTCATGTTCATGTTCATGGTGGCTGACGGAGAGTTGAGGCCCGATTTGTTCTCCTCAATCTGGACACCATGGATGCAGCTGTAGATCCCCTGATGAAAAAATTAAAGAAAAGTAAGGTTATGAAACAGGGGAAAGAGAAAAGAAAGACATAAAAAATAAGAATTAATTTGCTGCGATTATGGTGAATAGTAAAATATTATGTTAAAGTTTAATCAATGCTCTTGCTATATCCATTGAAGAATACAACATATTGGGCCTCACAACAATCCATACTGAAGGATGGTATAGTGAATGGTAGGTTCATTAAAGCTCCATACATCAGACCCCAGCCCTGCACTGTCAAATGAAGGAGGGGTTACCATGAAAGACAGGTTGAAAGAGATAAAGTAGGTGGTAAACGTGTGATTGATGGTGTTTTTGCTGTGAGACTGGTTTTCACCAACAATCAATAATGCCAATCAATGTGATTAAAAATTCAGCTAACATCACTAGATCTTTTTAGCTCTTCTTCTTAGTATTAGAGAAACAACAGGAAAACGAATTCTACAAAAATATCTGAACTTCTTCAGCTTAATCCAATGTATTGCTTTTTTAAGCACTCATCTAAAATTGAAATTCCATTTAAATGATAGAATACTGTCCATCAATTTTCTTTGTTAGTTCTTTAGTGCTATTCAAAAAGGAACTCCTTAGATTTATAAAATAAAAAAAACACCAAGGACAAAATAACAATTATGTAATACACAAAAATAATCTTAAATATTCACATGTCCTGTACAGTAAGAGACTTTGTGTATACATGGTGATAAACTGTTTCTTCTCTGACCCTTAGTAACATTTTCTGGCTCACCATTGTTCTTGTGCACATCGTCTGTTAGGCATATTTTCACTAAATCCTGTCCCTTTTGGACATTCTTGTCAGCTTGGCTATTTTCTTCCATTTATCTTCTGACCCCTTCATCTGATTGGTCTTCTACGGACATATTTTCCATGTCTCTGATATGATGTTTCTCTTTTCTTTTCTCCCTAGAGGGGTCTACCTATTCTTTTATTTTATCACTTGTTACTCCACACATACACTTTGTCTCTTCAACCTTTGCTTTTCTTATCCTGAAGCCACTCTTAAAGCGTCTTCCATGCACTGCTCCTGTATCCTTTAATATTTGAACATTTGATTATACACTTCTACCTCAAGAAATGCTTTTAGCACTCAAAAGAAAGGTTGTCATAGAATATATAAGTCCCGCTTGTGCAGAGAGATGATTCTTTTTTATAGTTTTGGGGACATCTGTACTTATTTTTAAATTTATGATTTTTGTTTTTTAATAATTTCAGATTAACCAGGTTTTTTAGAGATGCTTTGCCAATTATCTTCTCGGTTGGGTTAAGGACGACTATATGGCTAGACTACTCTATTACAGACAGCATTCCTTCCTTTCCTATATCATGTGTGCACCTTTGAGTTCGCTCGGGGTTGGTAAAAATCATGGCTCACTGAATGGGTAGCACTTTGATGGTAGCCATTTCTGTTGCTAAACCCATTAGGCAAAGATTACCTTATCATTCAAACCCACATACAGTACAGTACAGTATAGGCAGGAAAAAATTAAACCTACTGTACAGTATGAAAGTTTTTTTTTAATTGTTGTTTATCCCACTGGGGGAGCCCCATAAGAATGTTTATAATGTAAACTAAAATGACTGTCCGAGTTGTTTTCAACTAGATCACATTTAGAAATTACAGAACATGACATTCTTACTGTATATGGTTATTTAGTTGGTACCATATTTGCTGTTGCTAAACTTATCTATCTAGTGGGATTCCTAAAGGCTTTATGTAAAACAGAGGGTTTCTATTTCAGTGAGGATTGTAACTAGTTCCATTTAGTTCGGTTAGTTATCCACATAAGAATCCTTTTTATATAACTGTAGATTATTATAAAAATTTCAGCTGTGAGTATTTCATGGTTTGTAGCACATCTAGGGTTAATTCATTCTCAGCCTAGTCTTTTAGACAGTAACCTCAGCGGCTTTCAAACACAACTGTACTACAACAGTTCCCATTGTATCTTTTGTAACGGAAAAAGCAGAGGGACCTGCTCACCCTGCTAATAGAAAAGGTGATACCGGGCTTGCCCGAACACACGCCCATGAAGCAGAAGCGTAGCTGCCAGTAGAACAGATGCTCAGCTATGAAGGTGATGAGTGACAGCGCCATGGCAGCCCCCAGCATGTAGAAGACGCCGGCCATGTTGTCGACATCCAGCTGGCTGCTCATCACCTCGTTCTTCTCGTTGTGACAAATCCCAGTTAACCACAGTGCCTCCAGCTCCTCCATCTCACCTGTTAAGAAAAAAGGAGAGAGAAAGAGAGAGAGAGAAAGAAAGAAAGAGAGAGAGAGAGGTAGAAATTGTAGAATGGAAGTGGGGAAGGCAAAAGAAAGGTAAAGAATTGGGTGGATTATAATAAAATGAAGAGAGAATAAGGATTTTGAAACGGGGACAGGTGAAGTAGGGGTGGGTTATGGGGGGAATGTGATAATGTTGTGACCATGACAGTAGGTTATGGGATTTATTTTGGGTAAAGGACAAAGAGAGGTTGAGAGAGTGGGCAGAGAGAAATAAAGATGAGTAAGTGTATGATGTCTTTGCCTTAAGTTAAAGTGTCTCTACTGTTGTAATCCAAGTTGAAGTATGAGTGCCCGTGTGTGCCGTGTGTGTGTGTGTGTGTGTGTATCTAAGACACATTCTACGTGTGTCTGAATATAACATGGGAGCGTACGAATGCTTTTAAGCTTTTACTTAAATGTGCATTAATGTTTTTTTTTCCCTCCACTGTGTTCATCAATAATGTGCTCTTTGAGTTCTTTTTCACGGTTTTGCGTTAATGATGGCTTCTTTGTATTTAGAACTTTATTTGTTTTAAAGTTGTCTGATGTAGAGTGTCGTAAACAAATTAAAGCCCCTGAGACACACAACATTTGTCATGTTGAATTACTCCGGATGTTTTCCCAGCAGAGCGCTTCCTCATTAATGATTGATTATAAGTGTCACTTGTGATTTAGCTTCTGGATCTAAGGGGTGACCTTAGGGCCTTGGCAGTCATCAAAGCAGGGACAGGATCTTGCCCCATAAATATGATATCAATAAATGTAGTAAATTATGTCACAATAGACACTGGCCGATTTGAGATATCATAGGTTTTGGCATATACAGTAATGTTTCAATTTAAAATAAAAGTAATTATAAACTGACTGAAAGAAACTAATTTTAAAATAAATGTACTGTATATTGAAAATATTTTAAACGATAAAATAAATATTCATTAATACGTAATTATTAAAAGACATCAGGACTACTAGCAAACATAAATACATACTCAGATTGAAAACATACTGTGTTTTAATGTACATGTATACTGTACATAGATGCAAAATAAACAGGAGGTACATTTTTCAGTCTGTCTGTTTGTCAAATCTTGTCGGAAATACAACCAAATGTGAAATGTGTACGTGAAAAATATTGTAGACAGGTCCATGAAGAGATATATTGATTGTAAATAGTTATATAAACAGTCTTATTCAAATTTGCGATAAAGGAATGGTTGGAGCCAAAGGTATATAAAAAGAAAAATACATACAGTATGGATATTTAAAGCACTGAATAGCTAAAGAAATGAAATGTTACATATCACATTAATGCATTCAAGTATCATGATATAATACTTTAGTCACATGGCCAACACCCTTTAATCATATTCCATATGTTTTATTCTTAAAGAGACTAAAGGGTGGTGTTCTACTGCACATCCTAAGTAAAAAGAACTGACCAAAACAAGAATGAAAGGATCTTGGTTAACTACTGATAATGGTAATGTTCATCATTTTCTAACCCTTGTGGATTAGTCTGACTGGCGGTTTGATTAACCAGCTTATATTGACTGCAATAAACACCCAAAACAAACAGTGCATCCAGTCCCAAAATAAGTTTCCATAGTTCTCATTGGTACAAAAGCCTATAATGTAAAAAAAAAAAAAAGGGAAAATGCATGACTCAAGCGCTCTGTCCAGGGGTGTTTGAAAAGGTTGAAGGTTTAAGCCCTAGCACTGCCGACCTGCTTTTAATCTCATCGGGCTCTTACAGTAAGTCCCTTAACCCTATCTGTTCCATGGATGCTGTATGTTGGCTGACCCTTCGCTTTGAACCTTACTTCCTCTAAAGTCAGGATATGCAAGGAAAGGAATTTCACTATGCTGTAATGTACAGTATATGTGAAAATTGAAGGCTTTATCTTAAAATATATAAATACACACAAAAAACAAATACCCAATCCAGGTTTTGATGGAAGGGTGGGAGTCAAGAGCTTCGAAAGAGTCTGACCTCTGATGTCATGCCGAAAGAAAAAAAAAGTTTACACTGATGTGTGCAAAAGACATTTTGACATACAGAGACAGCTCAAATTTTTAACAGTGACCTACTTAAAGAGAGTAAGAGAAAAGAGCTGATAGGAGTTATAGGCTGAAGGAACTATGAGACATTTCTTTCTGTCAGTGTATTGGACTTGTCTGAGTAAAGGAGAACCATGCTTCCATTAGAGCACTGTAGTCAGTTCCCTTGAGACAGAAATGAGCGTGTATGAAAGTCAGAGGAAGCTGAAGAGAAAGAAAGAGAGCACAAACAGGTTATCTGTGCATTACCAGCACGTCATACGCACATTCAGTACCATCACACTCACTTGCATCCAAGCAAGCCATGACGTCAGTCCTAGCACTTACATAATATTGCATAATGCCTAGCAGTAACAAAATGACATGTAACACATCTGAGTACACCTAAAGCAGACCTGGTCCCCAAACAGGCAGCTGTTGGGCTACCTAGCTAACACATGTCAATACCTCTATTTGTCTTTATGGATGCATGAGCAAGCAATCACTCAAAGCAAGTCCTGGAACTAGGCCAGGAATAATGTAAGCTAAATAGAGAATACTTTGTTTGGCTCAATCCACACTTGCCAGTACGTTTATGTTGTCTGATATGGAAATCTATTCACAAAATCATTTTGTGCTCAAAATGGAACACAACCAAAGTCTGTGTGGCTTTGATTGTGTACAGGATGAGAACGTCGTTAGTGAAAGCTCATTAAATGAATATAAAAGGAGGAAGTAGGAATGGCATGGTATTTCAAACATCCAAAGCTCTTAGACACTTTAGAAAATTGTTTCTGTTGCTGCCTGTACATGCCTTTGATGTATTTCTCACATACACAAATTTGAGCTCCAAGCTAAGATTTAAGTACTAAGTCAGTTCTACTTTATATTTACACCTGATAAATAGGAATTTGTAAACAAGAGTATTGTAGATACCACATGATTTGAAATTAATATATAAAAGAATAAATATAAAATGCAACAAGGAGGACTCTGGAAAGAGAAGATAAGGCAGAGAGAATTGTAGAGAATGAAAATTTTATACACAGAAAATGGAGATTATACATATAAAGCTTGGCTTAGAATTACAGAGAAATACCTTTAAAAAAAAAAAAAAAAAGGAACAAGGAAATGCTTAAATAAGGAGGCAGGAAATGAAGACCAGGTGGCATCAATTGAAATTAACAGCAGAAATAATTAAATATGGTAAGCAAAGAGGGTCAAAAATGTTTGAAAGTGAAAATCCTTTGTGTAGAATAACTGAACAACTGAAGACTACCATTAAATTAGGGAAAAACTTAGGGGGAAAATTCCCCCCAAAAAGGCATAAACCCCAAAATCTTTTACCACATTTTTATTTATTTATTTATTTAATTAATTAATTCATTTAAATATATCTGAATGTAAAGTATGTTAATCATATTCTGTCATTTTAATAAGTTTCTAATGCAAATTACTGCAATAAACCTTGGTTCCGACTGTATGTAATATTACATGCAAAACTTACTCTTTTTACAGCATAAGTCTTATGCAATTAATTGCAATAAAAAATTAAATCGCAATTTAGATTTGTGCAATTATTTAATCGCAAAAGGCTGAAATTTATTACTGGTTACATTCTCGTCACAAAATGTGTCAAAATAATCATAATGCCCTATTTAATACAAAATACATTTTTACTCAACAGGACTTCTACTATTTCTGGGAAATAAACGTTAAATGGAGAATCATTCTCTCTCTCTCTCAGTGTACGTGTGTGTGTGTGTGTGTGTGTGTGTGTGTGTGTGTGTGAAATCTATAATTTAAATCCAGTGAAAAAGTGGTTAACTTGGCTAAGTTGTCCTCGCGGCTAACAGGAAATAGTTTATCAGTTGTTTGACTACAGAACTTGGTGTGGAACGGTTTATAAGTCCACCTTACCTTGTCAGCTAACCAACATGTGGTATGTCAGCTGACCAACATACCACAATCAGGAAATCTATTCTTTTTAGGGAGATAAAACAACAAATTTTAATTGACTGGATCTTTGAGGAAAGAACTGGAAATGGCTTGATGGCTAAAAGACACAGATCTGGTCCTTAATGCTATCTTTTAGCATACAAAGAGAAACATTAGCCATCTGAATTATTAGCATAGTCCATATTTACATAAAAATCAACCCAATCCAGTCCAAGTCCTTGTAATTTCATATCTTAGAATGAATATGATACCTGCCTTTGGAGGGTTTGTTCTTCATGCTTTATACTACTGTACCTGAATAAATAAATTAAAAGCTTTTGGATAAAGTTATATTTAGGCTTACAGTTTTTTTTTGTGTATAAAATTAACATACACTTCAGTTATTACTAGTTATGTTGTATTCATGTACAGTAGCCAGGTTTTACTGCATAATTTTAGCTGCATTGCTCAAGTGAGAAATAAAATATGAAATAGCATTTCTCACCATCTCCAAACAACTGCAGAATGGCAAGGTCCACAGGTCTCTTCCAACCAGCATCTTTCTGGATAGCAATGCCGTAGCCTGTGGTAGCAAAAATATAACCACTCCCGATAGTCACAAGCTTGCAGCCCTCATCTCTGCCTGCCATGTAGTTCAGCACAGCAGCGTCATAGATAAATGCATCCAGTTTTCTGCCAAGAACAAAAGAAGAAAATATAATCTATGTGGGCATCGATTGAAGTGTGTTTTTTCTAGACTGTGACTAATCCATGCTAACCTTTTAGAATGTATTTTCCTGCTCAATTTAGTAAATGACAAACTAAAAAGTCCATGTACTGCACTACTAATCAAAGGGCTTCTTGCTGAGCCTATGAATGGCACTGTTGCAGCTGGTGAGACTGTTGGTTCTAAGCATGATGAGTCCAAGTCCAAGCCCCAGCATGATAATTGACATCAAAAGAAATTTCTTTTGAGATATTTTTTTAAATCTTGTATTTCTTAAAAAAAATTTAAACCTGACATAAATGTTATGAATAGTGCAATTCTTACTCACTCATTTTTCTATACCGTTTGGGCTTTGCAATGTGTTTATTCAGTACAGGTTCGCAGGAGGCATGTAAGTAGCCTATTCCAGGGAACTTGGGCACACAGATACACAAACACTCACACACTATGGGAAATTTGGAAATGCCAGTTAGCTTAGTTTGCATGTCTTTGGACTGCGTAAGGAAACTGCAGTACCCAAAGGAAACTCACCAAACACAGAAAAAACACATGCAAACTCCACGCACACAGACCCGAAAGCAGGGAATAGATCCCTCGGCCCTGGAGGTGCAAGGCCACAGAACTAACCACTATATTCTTTCCATATTTTATTACTCAGGTGGATTAATTTTCTATAATTTTCCGAGAAGACACATTTATTTAGCATTTTTAGAAGAGAAGCAGTTTTTAGAGGAGTCAAAGGTGGAGCTGTAACTTTAATTCTTCCACCTCTGGAAAGTTTTAGGGACAGAGGGCTTTGCAATGTGTTATGGTGGGCATGTTGTTAGAAAAAGATTTATCAACTTTGGATTGGTAATAGTAACAGTGTTTTAATCAAGTACCACACCAATCCATTAATTTTTTTTTCTTTAACACCTTTTAATATGGATTTCATATTAAAATAAAGTTGGTATTGCTTTTCATTATGTTTTAATGAAGAAATGAGTTTCTCTGTATAGTGTTCTTGGTCCTGTATAGTGTTCTTGGTTCAGCCTCATTTTTTCTTCCCTTTTTTTATTCTCCCCTTTGTATCTTGAGAAAAACATATATTCAATTTGGAAATGATCTGTTGCCCCTTATCAGTGCACACTCCACGTACAGTAAATCACGTCATATACCTTTTCTCTTTGTTGTAGTACAGACATGCAGTAATACTTTTAACAGTGTGGACATCCTAGTTTGGTACCATAATACAGAATATTTTCTGTTTTTTTGCTCTGGACGGAAATGTAATTCTTACGTATGTATTATGTATTTTTTTATGTATTAAATTTGAAATCCACACTGTAAGTTTAAACATACAAATGTTACATGTGTGGTTTAGGCGTGCCTAAACAAACAATTTCAGACTTCTACAGTTAGTTGCTATTAGCAGCTATGTGTCCACTAAACACCCACTCACACACATTCACATTCTATCTGTCTTCCTCTCTCCTTCTCTCTGTCCCCTAACACACTTTGGTTGCTTTTTTTAACCTCTTTCTCTCTTTTACCCTGTTTTCAGGCTCTGGAGGGCCTCGTTTACATTCTTCTGGTGGAAGCTGGTCATGTAGCTGTGCATCTCTTTGTAGTTGTTCCTAATGTTCCTCTCTGTGCTGCCATTGGGAACAGTGCCAAAACGGAACGGTGGAGAAAAGTCATTTGGTCGTTGAAACTGTAGTACAAGAAGGAAAAGAAAGAGAGAGAGAGAGAGAGAGAGAGAGGGAGAGAGAGAAAAGAAGAAGGTCAGGGTGAATACAGTAGTTAAACCTGAATTCATCCAGAAATGCTAGGTACACCATGTAATAAATTTTCAACAGTTAGGTGGAAAATAATTTTTAACACTGCCATAACTCTTTTACACATATTGCACATCTTGGCCACTTCAAATCATAAAAGACAAATGAGGTCTTTTTCCTTTTTTCATTTGATCAAATGTAGGATATGTGATGCTGTTAAAGAAAAAAAAAAATACAGCATCCTAAAATGTTATTTAACAAAAAATATAGCACAGCCTAAAAATGTATTCAAAATATGAAAAAAATAACACATAAATTATTGAGTGGCTACCGCAGATTCTCCTTGTCAGTTCTCCCTGCCTGTTTTAGCAGCTGTAACCTAGTTCACATTAGCCTAATAACTTCTCATTTATAAAGGCCAAGTGCAAAGCTACAAGAACATACTACAAGTATGAAGGGTGCAGAAACAGCAATTAACACCAATGATTACTCGTGTATGTCAAAGACATGGACCAGGTACATGTACAGGCACTTTACCTGAACTTGTAATGACAAACATGTAGTACTGTATACTGTACATACACAATGCATACTACCTTCAATTGACCAAACAAATATTTTTTACATTTTAAACAATGTCACTTTGACAGCCAAAATGTTGTCTTCTGGCAAGTGAACTTGTGCGTAGACACAGTTTTGTTTTCTTTGAATAAGAATAAACTTTATTGGGAAACAAGCCTAAATAATAAAATATACATAAGGCAGTCTAGACAGTAGACTATTCTGTTTATTACATTTTGCTCATGAAATGAAAAAGTATGGTTAGGGGTGTGCATTCAGAGTTTAGTTACATGCATGTAGGAGTTGCACACGTCATTATTTAAATCTTGGATGGAAAAACAGACTCCTCTGACAACTCCATGGGAATAGTGCACATGAAGCAGAGTTAGCTGAAAACGGACGTTAGTTTAAGTATCATGCAACCTCATTATATATTTTTTTATGCAAAAAAAGAAAAAAAACATTGCCGTATTATTATTAGTTCAGCTATTTAAAACATCATGCACACATTGCAATGTCCTGACCTTGATTTAGTACCTCAAGGCTGCTTAAGTTAACACAAAAGAATTAATCAGTATAGGATATGCTTGATCAAGTACTATTTTATAAGCTTCCAGATACTGAGTCTGGAAGCCATGTTGTTTAAATTAAACCAAATTTGCATATTTTTTAAGTCATTATACCTATGGCGATTCTTATACAGTAAACATTTACACAATCGTACAACTTAAACTGCAACACACTTATTCTCACACATTATGGACAATTTGGAAAGGCTATATGTAATATCTATGTTTTTAAACGGTGAGAGAAAACCGGACTACCTAGAGGAAACATACCAAGCACTAGGAGAATAAGCACAAAAAAACTCCACACACACACAGGCCCGATGCAGGACTCAAACTCGATCCTTGAGGTTATTCATACAGCATATCTTCATTTTTTTTTTTTGCTACATTGAAACACTACAGTTAACAACAATAAGATTTTTTTTTTTTCAGTTAGCATATTCAGTCAGGAATTAAATTGAAGTTCTGGTGTTTAAATCTTGCAACATCAGAGGTATGACCTACTGTATATGCAGGTGATTTGCAAAATCCTAATAAAAAGAACAAAAATGTATTCAGCATAAAGAAAACTAGATACAATGAACTTTCTCTGCATAAATATTGAATTAGTGTTCTGACTTAAGGTACCCACTCCGACTACAGCCCTGCATATTGGCAAAGCTAGAGAAGAAACACACAATGAATATGTTGTCTTTAAATTAATTTTACTGGCACTATCCTCGTCTATACTGCTTTATCCTGTATACAAAGCACGGGGCGGGATACACCCTGGTGGAAATGCATCACAGGGCACACACATACAAACTATGCGAATCCTCTGCATGGCTTTGGACTGCGCGAGGAAACCCACCAACCACATGGAGAACATGCAAACTCCATGTGCAAAGACCCCAAGGCGGAAATGGAACCTACGGTAGACCGTGGCAGTGCGAGGTGACTGTGCTATCAACTAAGTCACTGTGCCACTCCTACCTTAGTGTGTCAGTAGAAAAGAACATATTTTGGAAGTCCATAAATTCCTAGCCTCCCAAAAGATTTTTTTTTTTGAGAAGAAAGAAAATTCTACAAGATGATGTAAAGAAAAAACCTCTTAATTCCTCATAAATCTAAATGTCAGTGTACCTGTGTTAATTGATGCAGGTTTGAAAGGAAAATACTGACTTGATTTCATTTTTAATGTTTATTGGTATTCATAAGAATTGATTTCATGTAGAGAACCTTTTCATTTTTTATGGCTAGCCTTGTTCAATGTGTCAAAGTATAAACTGAAGCTAGCACTACAGAAATTGGGCTGTAAATAATATATGCAGTGTTATTCTAGCTTTATTGAACTGTGAAGGCCATTGCTTAAAGGTCACTTCTATAGTACTGACAGAAAAGCCCTTGGCCATATCCTTAGTAATCTGGGTTTTATTGGTGAATCCTCCGTACCTTCTTATCGCTGAGTCCAGACACCTGGTCAACGTACTCCTCTTGGATCATGAAAGCAGCCAGGTTGGCAGTGTAACTGGCTAGGAAGATGACAGCGAAGAAGGCCCAAACTGATACCATTATCTTACTAGTGGTGCCTTTGGGGTTTTGTACAGGCACAGAGTTGTTGAAGACTAGACCCCAGAGCAGCCAAATGGCCTTTCCGATTGTAAACGAGGGACCACCTGGCTCTGAAGACAGAGAAAATGAAAAAGAGTGAGTATCGAAGAAAAAAAAAGAAAGAAACAATATATATGTACATGTGAAAAAGCCCAAAGAGAGATATGAAAGATGGTAAGCAAAAATGCAGAGATTAAGGGGAATAACAAAAAGGGTAAAAAAAAAAAAAAAAGAGAGAAAAGCTGTTTAAAAAGTAGACGGATGCAAGCATAAGCATATTCAGAAGGAGCTGAAACAGTAATTGGAGGTGAAAAAGGCATAATGCTTTCAAATGGCTAGACACAGAGACACAGAGGAACTCTACAGTGTGTTATAGTTATAGAAAATTAGAATAGCTTTTAAGCTCCAGCGCAGTACAACAGGCTTATGTAATATGGACATGTCATTAAACACGGGCCTGGGGGCGAGAGGAGAAATCAGTAGTCTCTGTATTCTCTCAGCTTCCAGCAATTACCTGAAGACAGCACAGTGCAGCATTGGACATGGTTTGGTTTCGCCATACTGTATATCTGTTCAGATTTCAGAGTTTTTTTGTTGGCCAAACTCTTTATTGCTGTGATCTTTAAAATACAACTGAAACCAAAATATTAGTATGGTGTAACAGTGACAGTTTCTGGATGTGGATGTGTATCCTTAAAGTTTTTTCCCCTTGTTTTTGCTTATTGGTGTGGTCTAAAAGCAAAGTTTTAAACACTTGAAAACCCTGAGGTATAAATGTGTACTTGGTCAGGACATTTTTTAATATTTATTTAATAAAATAATACATTTGCACAACTTTTTATGTCCAGTGGATTCTCTTTTCTGATGCACACTGCTAAGACATACCCAAGTGACTTCTAAAACTTCCTGGCAAAAATTGCATTGTATTTATAAAACACATTATCTTGTTATTAAGATTTGTATTCAGGTACATCCCTTCATATAATTATTTTCATTCATTCATTGTCTATACCGCATATCCTGTACAGCGTCGCAGGTGGCCCTGGAGCCTATCTCATGAGACTTGAGGATACCAATAAATACATATCAGGACACCCACAAACATATTATGGGCAATTTGGAAATGCCAATTAACCAAATCCGTCTTTGTACAGTGGGAGAAACCAGAGTACACGAAGAAAACCCACCAAACAAGGACAAACTCCCTGCAAACAGACCTGAGGAAGGAATTCAACACTCGACCCTTTAAGGTGCAGGGCCACAGCACTAACCACTATGCAACAGTGTCTCCTACATAATATTTATACGAAATAAATTCAAATCAGGAATTAAAACATTTTTGCAAAGTTATATGCAGTGGCAAAATTGGAAATTATTTGCAAGGCAAATGCTTGATGGAGGTACATTAAGAGGTACACATCTGTAGTTACAGTCAAATAATTAAAACTTATATCTTATATAGAGTTCTTACATTGTACATCTTAAACGTTCGTTTTTAATTAATGTTATATTGTATAATAAAAAAATTTAATTAATTCTTACTTCAAATTGGATCCTTGTTCTTACAGTGCTTCGAAATGTTTTAATAGGGTGAAATAATAGAAACAGAATGGTTCAGATCACCCCTTTACAGCATTTGACAGACACCCTTATCCAGAGCAACTTACATTTTATCTTATTATACAGCTGAGCAATTAAGAGTAAAGGGAGCAAGTTTGCCAAGTGTGCTTGGATTTAAACCTGGGACCTTACAATCAATAGCCCAACACTCTACCTTGTATGTCAGATATACATCACAGTACAGTGAAATTGTTTTCCTCACATGTCACAGGTAGGAAACTATGGTACATTGGCCATGGAGCAGACAGGCTTATTGCTCAAGAGCCAACTGTGGCAGCTTGGTGGAGGTGGGGATTGAGCCGCCAACCTTCTGATCAGTAACCCAGAGCCTTAACCCACTGAGCTACCACTGCCTTCAAATATTAGATATAATACTGGAACTTACCTGCAACATCTTCTGTATACTGAATATCAATATTTTTAACACAAGCACAGTAACACACCAGACTTCCACTACACTGTTTTTGTACAGTACAGTATGTCACATTCTGCACCAATGTAATTTATCAAGCTAACGTCTGCCGCTGTTTGTCTTACTGGACTTGTAAACCATTTCCACTTCTCTCCAAACACAATTTGGATTGCAAGTCACATGGTGGCATGGCATGGTAATGTGGGTTTTTATGAAATGTGAAAAGGCTCTGTATTCTCAGTAGAAGAGGAATTAGACTTGTTACAGGAGTCCTGTCAGTCTAATGATATGTTGTAAAAAGAACAGTTCAAATGTTATGCATGTTAGGTTATGCATGAAGTGGGCTATGCTTAATATGATTGAAAAAAAAGACAAATTTTTTATTGCAAATTAATCTTGTTAAACAGCAAAGTGTTAGCACAAAAAAAAACCTATTCAGTTATACTTTAAAAAACATTTGTTTAGGCACACAATTAAACTTTTTATGTCAGAATTTATTTGATTACAATTAATTGTCTTTGTCTGGCCTAAAATCTAGCTAGTAATGTTGCTAGCAATGGTTTTGGTGTTCCTCATTGCTGTTGATTTTTTTACATATTAGCTTTTTTTTGGGTTTATTTTATACATCCAAAGATGCACAACTCTACTCTAATATCTCTCCTTTTCCAGAACTGTTCTCCGATTATGCACTACATTAAAGTCTATACTTATTATTTCGGAGAAAATTCGCATCCAATTGTAATGGTCAATATAATGGGGAAAAAAACATGCATTACTTGTAAGGACACATACAATTTACTTTCACAGCCAGATTGCTTTTGACATCCCGGCTATAACGTGTCAGGGTGTTTAATCGGTGTTCTCCCACCATGCACACGCAAGTCTGTGTCAGTGCATGCATACCTCGTCCATCTGCCAGACAGCGGTTATAGCCGACTGGACTGAAATATTCGAAGACAAAGACGGCCACGGCAGATACGATCAGCAGCATCACAAACATCATCACCCACACATCAGCACTGAACGGCTCTGAAACAGACAGACAGAGAGAGAGAGAGAAAATGAAGACAGATGTATATGATACATTCTGACCCAATATTACAGCTCCTCAGAGAGACAGATGTCTTTGTTATTCAAGCTATCAGAAATATCACTCTTCCAGGATGCTTATTTGACTGAGATTAGATTTGGAATAATCGAGGTGTAACAAGGACAAACTGAATAGGCAAAAGATAAAAAGTTTGAAAAATGTATAGTTGTAAGTTTATTACAGAAATAAAATAAAATAAAATAAAAATTATATCATATATCATAGAATTTTAAAATACATTGGAACAAAATTCTAAAAGAATTAAAGTACCTTAAGGCATATTCTGGAAAATAGGTTTTTAAATGAAATCAATTTAGAAAAGAACTATGTCAAAGAGAAACAACAATATATGTCAAACAATGCTATATATATCCTGTGAAATTCTCACTTCTGAATGTGCGATTGAAAGCAGTACTTCATAATATTGCCTCATAACAGATTTGGCAAATTTCTGGTCTGGAAACTAACTCTATGGCCAATCTTAAGTGAGCGGGCCAATTTTTTTTAAAAAAAAGGTGACTCATGAGGCCTACAATGTATATAATCTACAAACACCTGTTAACATTGCAGATTGCAGGTTGCAAAAATGAACTTGAAATAAATCATGTCATATTTTTCCTCCAACTTTAATATGATGCAGCACCTAAAAATCCAAATGAGAAACAAATAGAAACACTGTAGGGTAAAGGGAAAAAAAGTTAACACTGCTTGCTTATGTCTCACACCCTTTTAGAATGGGGCATGTACCTTTAATCAAAACGAACCAATCAAATGCTGCCAAGAGACAGCAACTATAAAGACGTTGCAAAAAAAAAACTGACAAGTACTGGTCACTCCCAGCATATGACAACAATGGCTTGCGTTCTTCACATGTCTGGGCTATGGTGTAGGACGCCCAGATAGAATCCCAAAATAAATCCAAGCCCACCAAAATCTTGTCAAAATGAGACTAAAGAAGAACTGGGTATAATTTTAATTTAAATATACGTTTGGTGCGAAAACAAGACTTATCATGTACAGAGCACTATACAGTACCATGGTGAAGCATGGTAGTGGCAGCATCGCACTGGTTCTTCTTTTAGCACTAGGGTTCTAGGCATATCCAAGCCAAAAAAAGCAAGTCAAGGTTTTAGGAATGACCCAGTCAGAGTGAAAACCAGAGGAATGACTTGATGAGGGTTGTACAAAAGAGGGTTATTCAAAATTTGTTAGATTTGGAGCTTTTTTAAATTATTATTAAAGCTGTAGAGTCAAATATAGAGACAGGAGATGGCTCATCAATATTATTGAAAACAAAGCAGAGGGCTATAAAGATGACCAATTGGTCACAAAAAAGTTTAGACCAAATAAAAAAAACTAAAAGATATTTGCTAGATTATAACATTTCTTATGTTCATATAATTCCATATTCACTGAAATTGTGCTCAACTTATTATAATAAGTTATGTCGGAATATTTTTTTGTATTATATCAGTGAGTCTTGATTCACCTGACCTTTTCTACAACAGACCGATCGAGAGGCCTGTAAATGAAGTGTGCTTCTTGAGGAATCTGAATAAGTGATCTTATCTTGAATACCACTTCATCAGCTTATCGAGTGTTTATCATTGGAAGTGACAGCGAGAGAACAAAGTAGGTTCTTGATGAATACCTGCGCGTGTCCTGTGGCCGGTAGACGCTACATTTTAGGTCATGCAGATTCTATGAATATGCAACTTAGAAATCCACCCATGTTAATCCTCTTGCCTGAGAATAGTGTGATTACAAGCTACATTTGCATACTCGGCTCTTACACTCACTAACCACTTCATTAGGTACACCTTGGTAGTACTTGGTTGGACCACATTTTGCCTTTAAAACTGCCTTAATTCTGCGTGGCATAGATTCTGCTAGGTGTGGGACATTTCACATTCCTTAGAGATTTAGATCCATATT
The DNA here is from genome assembly GCF_024256425.1 of Clarias gariepinus. Lineage (NCBI taxonomy): Eukaryota > Metazoa > Chordata > Actinopteri > Siluriformes > Clariidae > Clarias > Clarias gariepinus. Next base: position 14,548,905 of record NC_071117.1, read on the forward strand.
AACACGATATCATCATGCAGATGCTGCAGATTCGTCTACTGCACTTCAATGATGTAAATCTCCCGTTCCAACCCATTCCAAATCTGGTAAATTGTGGAGGCCAATCGAGTACAGTGACATAATTGTCATGTTCAAGAAACCAGTTTGAAATGATTTTAGCTTTGGGACATGGCACGATATCCTGCTGGTTCATCAAAGGATGCACATTCAATTTAATTCATTTTTATTTACGAGATGACAATAGGCGGAAACCTTGAGAGCAACCAGACTCAACAGGGAACCCATCCTCATTTGGGTGATAACGGATAGCAGGGATTGATCTGCAGTCATACTGTGTGTTAGGAGGCTGGAGGTTCAGTATAAAAGGATATTTAAGTAAATATGGAGTCCACATTCATTAATGGAGGCTTAGGTACAAAACTGTTTGTGGGAATTTCAGTTCTGAACTATTGAGCGACTGCAGTCACAAGTCATCAGAGAACAGCTGTCTGTATCAGCCGAGCACATATTCAGCAACAATACTCAGGCCAGCTGTTACACTTAAACAATGCTTTTTTGGTACTAACCCAAAGTGTGCTAAGCAAATCTCCCCCAAACCATTACACCACCCCAGCCTGAACCGTTGATAATATGAGGCATGTTGTTTACACCAAATTCTAACCCAACCATCCGAATGTTGCAGCAGAAATTATGGCTCATCAGACCAGGCAATATACTTCCAATCTCGTATTGTCTAACTTTAGTGAGCCCATGCGAATTGTAGCCTCAGTTCCCTGTTCTTTGCTGACAGCAGTGACACCCGTTGTGGTCTTCTGTTGCTGTAGCCCATCTGTTTCAAGGTTCGACACGACATGTTGTGCATTCAGATATGCTCTTCAGCATACCTCGATTGTACACAGCTCGAACCAGTCTCCTCTGACCTCTGGCATCTTCTAGAGTACAACCACTCACTGAATATTTTCTTTTTTTTCAGACCATTCTCTGTAGACCCTAGAGATGGTTGTGCATGAAATTCTTAGTCTGCCGCTTTAAAAGTCACCTAAATCAACTTTCCTCACCGTTCTAATGCTCGATTTGAACAGCAGATTGTCTTGACCATGTCAACATGCCTAAATGCGTTAAGTCGCTGCCATGTGATTGGCTGATTAGACATTTGCATTAACAATCAGTTAAACAGGTGTACCTAATGAAGTGGCCGGTGGGTGTATATTTTCTGGAGGCTATATTGGTTTTCTAAAATAAAGCGTTTTAAAGGAAGGTTTTTACAGGAATGCTTGAAAGACTCATTGACAAGATGAACATCAAATCAAACAGCATAACGCAGATTGCTGTAACTCATTTTTAAACAGGTTTGTGTGACTTTCATGATTCACATATGTGTGCGTGTACATGTTTTGTGCCACACCTAGAAAAGCAGAAGGAGACACGGTGCCATTGCTACGTGAGACCATGACACTAATGCCCGTCTCTATGAAGGGGACAGAGAAGTCAATGACCTCTGACCGCTCCTCGTTGATGGTGAGGGAGCCCACTGCCATGTGAGCATTCTTCAAAACCACCTACATCGTAGGAGAGAGAGCACAAGAGAGAAAGAGAGACTTAACAGAAAGAGAACAAATGAAACACAAAATGTGCAAACATTTACAAAGAATACTGAAGGTAAAAGGGAAATTAGGTTACTACACTGGGTCATACGTGGAAATTGTCACACCCTTGTTTTTCCCCTCGCCCTTCTTCTCCATCCACTTTTTTCCCTTCCCTAGACCCCTCTTTAGCTCAGGTATATTTAGCTTTAAGTATCAGAGGCCCTGGGCTACACAGGAAAATGGGATACAACACACTGAATTAATAAGGTGAATGTATGCTACAGAGATACTGCCCTGCCTCTCTTTGCCTTATCTAAACTAACACACTTTCTCTCCGCTGTCATTCTCGCTCCCTATTAACTTCAGTGATTTTATCTTCTGCATGAAATATGTGTTTGTGTAAAAAAAAAAAGAAGAAAAAAAGTATTATGAAAATGTTTAACCGTCATGTACAGTTATTAAGCAATGAGCCGCTCAGGCGAAAGCAGAAGCCTACCTAAACATTGTGACTGATGTGACGATAATTAATGTGACTCTAAATGAAAAGGAGTTACACAAACATGCCACAATCATTTAAACGACTGTGGATCTGCAACAGAATTATTTCTAATCTGAATTAAAATACCAGCTGGACTCTCTCTCTCTCTCCTCCGTCCATCTTACTCTCACACTCTGTGCCGTTGACTCACTCTCTTTCACGACACACTTTTTCTCGCACTTTCACGACTGCTAAGTGACACATTACTAGCCTGAAAAACAACCACTTTGTGTTCTATCAAAATTACATACCAGCCAGAATAATTACCAATAAATGAATATTAAGCAAAGTAAATCAAATAGAATAATACTTTCCTCTTAGGAAACTTAAATTTGTAAGATGCATATCCAGCAATATATTGGATTCCAAATTAATTACGCTTTAAGATTAAATGATTATTATGCGCATTTTGTGTTTCCTTGAAAAAAACACAGCACCCTGTGCCCTCCGTGACTTCCAACAACCACATCAGTTTGTGCATCACAGCAATGCAAATTTTCCTTTCGATGAAACACAGCAAGCATGCTGATCACCTCATTTCGAATTAAATTATTCTGATAGGCATCTTGATGCGAATATTGGCTCACATGCATGAGTAATTCCAATATCACCTGAAGCAACGGCTGATTCTACCCAACGCCAGGCTTTTTAAAACGCAAGTCTCATGCTATACCAGTGCATTAGCACTAAGCTCAATAGGCATCAGACGAAATGTGCTTATTCAGTGAACAGACTGCACATTTTTCGAATCGATGATTTTATCAGGTCTTTCAATAACCGTGGGGAAAAAAAGGGAAGAAGCGAGAGAATAGAGCCTCAGCAGGAAGGGGAGCGGAGATCTGGACAAGTTTTGTGGAATATATCCGAAATGACATTTTAAAAATCAAATACAGTACGTAATGCACCTTCTCACTCCCTTCAGAAACAGAACGTCATACAAAATATTTTCCGGGTACAGTCTGCAATTTCAGCAAAGGTTTACTTGAACCCATATAAATGCAGCTATTCAAAGCCATGTGTCAAGGTTCTTTAGACTTTAAGTTAGACTTTAAAACAAATCGTTTCTGTCCAGCACCATAAAACACTCTTCGGTTTATTTCTTTTACGGACCCCTTATAAATTCTAGGTAGAATCAGATAACGGTTTACAGATAACGGTTAATAATGGTTTCTCTTAAATGATTACATGTTAAAAAATAAGAACCATTAATCGTACCAAGAACCACTGAAAAACCATTTTTTTCTTACATGTACTGCACAGTACAATGTCTGAATAGTGCCAGAGGCAGAGCAATCTGAAATGACAGGAAACATGATCGACTGCCTCATGGTTCTGATTGGTTGGATTCTGGGGGTCCAAATAATTAGTTTTCCTGGAGTGTTAGAGAAAAAACAAATTCTTGCAAAAAAAACAAAACATTTTTACATGTTTATTTCAAAAGCACTGACTTGCAACTTTGATATTTCATTAACATGTCTAAATGCAAAGCCCACTCCCTAGTCTAAGCTGCCAGATGTTCCCAGAACAATTCAACACAGAAGAAATGTGTTTTTAAAAAACAACCCTACCTCGCCCACCATGCCGTTCCACGTGCCATTGATCTTCTTGCCGTGTTTCCCATTGGTCACTAGGTAGAGGTCGTAAGTGAACTTCACAGATTTCGCGATCTTTTTGAGGATGTCTATGCAGAAGCCCTTGCAACAGCGCTTAATATAGATCCCTGAATCTCCTGTTTGGTTTCTGGGAAAAGAAAAAGAGAAGCATGTAAGCTGGGAAATATAAAAGGTTGTTTTGACGATGTAAACTATGAATAACATGGCAAAAACTAAAACAGCATAAACTTTAACTTTCATTTATTCCTTGGAGGTCCGGATTATGTAGTCCTTATACCAGAGCAAAGTAGATTTATCTCCCTTTTTTCGTGCTCTAATGGAAGTCTTTTCTTTTCCATGTTTGTATTCTGCATAAGAAGCTTTCTAGTGAGTTTTAGCCCTCAACCAAAGGTTCTTTTGCAGGTGACTGAGACAGCAAATTTAAATATTATTATTTGAAATTACTTGATAAGACACACCTTGTTGCCACTTAGAGAAAATATGACAATGTGCTTTAGTTGTTGTGGGAATTTCATCAAACCATGGTCTAACCAGGAATTTGAGCTTCATACTGTACGTACAGTATAAAAGAAAGGTTTTACATAAAAAAAAGGTTTAGACTAATTAAAAAGATTGCATATTAACAACCAGTAGCTACTGTATATGTTATTAGATCATGTTTAGGTACTGTAGCAAACTGGGTGTTATGTGAAATTATATTTTTGTGGATTAACTCCACCTAGATGTTATATTAACATTATAAAAAATTATTTGCCTGTTTTTGCTTTATGTCTGAAATTTTGGAACCTTTTGTTCCAAAACGTAGCTTACAATTTGTATATACAATGTTATAATAAAGTGTTTCTGTTGGTGTCATGTAAAAAAAAAAAAAAAAAAAGCATTAGCAGCAGTAAAGTCTGTACAGACTATTTCCTTTAAACAACATTTTAAAACCTTGAAGCATTCTGTAGTAACTCGACTGACAGGCTGCTTACTGGGCTTTGAGCTGTTTTCTGCAGGGAACCGTGTTCCTCATGCAGGTACCACTGAGAGGATCCACATCCTCCACAATGACAAACGGGGCCTCCTCTAGTGTAACGATAGACAGGTGGTCATCATCCCTTTCTTCTGCATCTGAATAAAGCTCAAAGCGTGGCCACACGTGGTATTTCATGGTCAACGAGCCATTCTCCCACTTTCCCACCTGGGAAGCGTAAGGGATAAAAGAAGAAAAAGGAAAGTGCTTAGAGAGAAATTAAGGGCAAGTGGGGAAAGGGGAGATAAGAAAGTGAGAAAGGTCAGAGTGGGATTAATGTGAGTATGGCAGAATAATAGAGTGGAGAGATAGGAAGAGGACTGTGTAGTCTGACTATGGCATTATGATGTCACGCGGTGTGATGTTTATCTATAGAAGTGTTAACCCACAGTCAAACATGATGTGACCGAAGGGAATTCATTTAGAATGAGACTTTGTAGATGTTAGCAAAGGGCAGTTGGCCAGGATGGAACAAAGCAGATGTTTGGTTGCTACCAATGCGAATTTGTATCATCAGTCGTTAAACCGAAAAATATTGTAGGTTTTCAGCTTAAAATTCTAAATTCTATTCTGAATTCTGATTAAATGTGTATGATTTCCATACAATCTACAGCTAGCATCTGTGAATATCATACGAGCCTGGTGCTACAAGTGAATTCATAGCAACCAACAGTAAACTGAAGATGGGAACACTCATAACAAGCAGTGCAGCAGTGCGAGGCGAAATATCACCACCAGTGTAAGTGGGGTTAGCAGAATCTCTCGAGACCCAGATAAAGAGGGCGAGAGGAGGAAGAAAGTATAAAAAATAAATACTCACCCTGTCCCACTGTCTCTCCTTATCCAGCAAAATAATAACCAGCTTGGGGTGCATCTGGTAGCCATCCTCGCTGAACGAGAGATTGCGTCCCTCAAATGTCACGTTCATGAGGTATCTAAGGGCACAGCGTCAAACCGTATGTAATAAAATTCAGAGATATACTGTTCATAACTGAAAATCCTTAAACAGTTGTATTCTAACTGTTTCCTATAAACCACTGAAGCTATAATGCATTGATCTTATATTCAGGTGTGCCACTCAGGTCCTTGTAGTAGCAGAGAGACTGATTCACCAGCGGAGGTCTTGACAGATAACATAAGCAAGCACAGAAACCGCTGACCCCCTGCTCACATAGTGCACAGTTCCCCTTAAGTGGCAAAGCCAGATGGAATGTCACGACATCGCTCACAATCAGAGCAAACAGCACAAATGTCATCCCAACAGGGAAGGAGTCTGTAATGAATAAGAACAATAAGCGCCTTGACTACTTATAAAGGTGATGGTCTGTGGTAATAGACATTTTTTTCGACTCTTTTTTTGTTCGTTCTATAAAAAGGTCCTGCGGAGGACATGCGTCATTTCTGCCTCGAAAGGAACAGGATAATAATCTACTATAAAGATTCGAAATAGCGTAAGCCGTATTCGAGTGAATTTGTGGGACATAATAATTCCCCCTTTTTTCGATGTGGTTGCACGGTTTGTGACAAGCAAACACTGACCCACTTTTGACAGTGCCAGTGAATCAGCCTGTAGTCAGGTGTGAGTGGATGTGTGGGCGGTGCTGTTATATGAGCACCCAGCCATCATCAGAGTGTTGCTATTGTGGTGTGTGTTGTAACAGTCAGATCATTTGCTATGCCATTAAAACGATCCAGCTTAATATGCACATCCATATGTTACATCGTTGTCTGTATTATCGGCGTTGTGTTGATCCCATTTTGATAAACGACACTGGATATGCTTATGCTTCAAGCTTTCTGGTAATAATGTTTTGCTGTGAAACTGATGCTGGATATCGTTGCCATTGATATTGCTTACACTGCTGTTAAAGTGAATCTCTATCTCGATACATTGTACTTTATGATCTCTTTTGTGTTGTTCTTACAGTTATCCAGATGTTACAGTACAGACAGATTCCACATTTTAGGTATTAAAGAAAGCAACAAAAAAAAAAGTGATTGTTGTTGACTATTCTAGGAATATTCTTTGTCCATGTTGAAACTGCCACATGCTCTGAGTTACACACTGATTTGATAGACACTGACAGACTGACTGGATTGCCACAGGTCATTCGCGCACATGTGCGATTTCTACAGGAACGACTATTATTTGCTTTGTTTACAGTATTCCTGAATGCTGTGACTAAACCAGGTCCCTCGGCTCCATTACACAGACACACACACACACACCTCCATTAGCTGCTTCTCTTTCACATGCTGCTGCTTTACCTTAATCAAACCTAGATATCTGCACCTGAACCATGCAATCTGCGCCCTTGCATCAAATCTTCCCCAGTCTAGCCACCTGTGAACCTCATGGTAAAAACCAGAGGGATGGTTTTAGCGAAGGAGACACTGTCAGGCGTTACCGATTCTAAGGTTGTACGTTGCCTCCAGTGTGGGAGGACATTTCAATTATATTTTAATGCTTAGCTGTTGATAATATGTTTACAGAACTGTTAGAACACATAGCAGGTTAAAGTGGTTACTGTATGGTTTTTTTGCACATAATCTTCATAATGACTATGTGAAGGTTTGGCTAAAGAAGTTAAAATGCTTTACATTAAAAAAAATATATATATATATAGAAATACAAGACATTATTCAGGACATATTTTACCCTGGACAAGTCATGTAAACTTGTAAAACATTTTACCAACAATTATTTATGGTATCCTTGATCATATTGGGATGATCCATACAGTATTATCTACGTCCAACCCTATTATGGTGTTGAACGTTTACAGTTATTTTTTTTTTCTTTAGGTCAGTCACTTCTCCTGCATGCTTTCCTTGGCACCAGAAGCCAAAACAACCATCAGAACAGGTTAAAAAAAATCCCTCACCTCAACCCTGTTCTGAATTCAGTGCTGTTCCCTATACATGTCCGCAAACTGAAATCTAAGGTACTGGGCTCATTCTTCCAAAGCCTGCTGCTCAAACTCCTAGTCAAAAGGGGGGGAAAAGCAATGAAGGATGACACAGCTGATAGTTTCAGACTGTATGATAGGCAGAATGAAAACGGAAAGAACGTTTTGCAGAGACAGTCCTTACTTCTTAAACTATACATTGCTCATCCAAGCAAGCCAGTTTGGAAGTCACTGTTTGAACATTATATACTGTACTGTATGTGTTTAAATCTGGCGAAGTTTGGATTAAAAAAAAAAGAGGTTATCAGGGATCAAATACAATAAATGGTCTAGGATGAATAATCCATGTTTAAGATTACAAGAATCTCCAGCTAATTTTTTTTTATGATTTTCTTTAAAAAATTTAGATCTCCTTGTGTGTATTGCTAGAGGGATGTTCTTCACCACCAAACACCTGGCTCATGGATAGTGGCTAGAGGCTGTGAAAAAGTCATCAAGGCTCAAAACAGCCTTTGCATCTCTGTATACAGTAGTTTGATCCAGTTCCATGTGTTACTCTTTAGGATGAACAATACATGTAAATTGACCATTTTTACTGTTTTTTTAACTTTTGCTTTAAACAAGATATTCACTTTTTTTTATGAATGGGGCCTGGGGCCTATCCCAGAGAACTTAGGACACAACATTTACAATAACATTTAAGCATTTGGCAGACACTCCTATCCAGAGCGACTTGCAAAAGACAGGGTACCAATCCATCGCCAGGCACACACACTTTGGGTAAATTGGGAACACCAATTAGCCTAATCAGCATGTCTTTGGACTTGTGAGGAAACCGGAGTACCTTAAGGAAACCCACCAAGCTCGAGGGAGAAACATGCAAACTCCATGCACACAGAGACAGGAATCGAGCCTGGACCCTGGAGGTGCAAGGTGACAGTGCTAACCAATAAGCCATTAAGCCACCCAGACATAACCAGTCACTGATTATGCAGTATAACATATATCAAAATGCAAAAATAAGTTTTGCAAAGTAATACAAACACTATAGCACTTTCTTAGTCAAACCTCTGTGTACTGACTTTAGGACTAAAGTCATGACTGTTCTCCTTCTACAATGACCTTTCTTATAGCCAAAATGGGTTTGACTTGGCTGCCAGTTCACAAATCCAAACCCAGAGATGGGGAAAGAGACTGGGTAAGTGGGTTAATCCATTGGCCCTATTATAGCTAGTAAATTCTTTGTGAAGTCTTTATATGGTTTATAATATGCTGTATACCTACAGTATCCCACACCAATAAAGTCAGTGTTTTTTGTTTTTTTCTAAACCAAGTGGTCTCTGCCCATGAATCTAAGCAGAGGCTAATAAAAGCATGCCTAACAGAGATAAACACCATAAAGACTGTGAATAACACTCCCAATCAATGATCACATCAGACACAGACATACTGTTTGAGACAAGTACCCTTTATGAAAATACCACATGATGAATTCCACTTAGCCTGATCACATGCCTGTTTATAATTAAAATGATGAGGCTGTTATACCCCACCCTGAGAACCTAAGAGATTTTCTCCAGGAAGAATATTATCAAGTGGGAAAGCAAGCAGAGCTTGATCATCACATCAGCTCAAAAAGTACTATTATAATCAGATATTTTGTCATTTTTTCCATACCAAATGAATGACCTAATTAGAAAGACATAATTAGTATGTTTAAGATTGTTCATATAAATTAACCTGTACATCATCTCAGAAATGTTCCCACCTCATCCTGTGGTTTGGCAGCTCAATATAACTTGATATTTTATTAGGAAAACCAGTGACACTAATAATGTTGCAAACAGCAGCGACTCCTGACTCTGTGAAACGCTTCATCAATCTGACGGATTTTTACAAGGACTCATAAAGCCATCACTGTAAAGCAAGGACGGGCCTACAGGGCCAAAAGGTTTTTAGGCTCAGTCTGGTCAAGAATTAGTTGTACCAGCTTACAACATTACTATTTTCGAGTTTCTCTCTGAAGCATCCCCTGCAGAGTTCTGACAGCTTTTCAATCACATAAGGAGGTCTGATAGAAATGAGTTGTGCACAGCTGGAGACAGACTTCTTAAATAGTAGGAATACAGTATGTAGTAGTCAAGTTATTTGTTATCCCTTTAAAACACTTGTGTTTAATTAGCATATGCGTTATGCAAGCGTTAAGACTTTGTATTGTCTGGTTGTTTGATCTTGTTTGATGCATGACACGAATGTGGGTTAACGTTTATTTCCCTATTAGGCGTTTACAAGAAATACAGTACAGTACAACTATCCCGTTACAGATTTAGATGTTGGACCCTTCGATGGATTGTACCCCCTTAGCACCTTGTGCCCTAAGTCTCCTGGGATAGGCCCTGTCTACAGAGTGGTATAGACGATGCCTGAGTGAGAGTGGGTAGATGTTGGACCTGGCTTCGTACCGTTTCCGGCTAGACATTCTCCTTTGTACTTAACACAGCACTTAAAAATCACCCTATATTACTGGGTAAAGCATTTTTAAATGTGTGTCAACAAGTTTGTATCAGTGCCAGTGTAAGCTTTTCTGCCATCCTTCATCCAAACCCCCCCCCCAACCTGTTCTCGATCTGTAGGCTGCCATCACCATGACAACACTCAGCCTCAAAAAAAAAAAAAAAAAATGGCTCACCATGCAAGAAATAACTCCAAATGAGGGGACACAGAGTGAGAAAAAAAGAAAGATGCATACTGAGTATCTGACATGCCTTATTCATTTACAGTAAGTTGCAGTGATACAGCCCCATTACTCACACCCCAGAGATGCAGCTCACAGTGGGAAGCTATTAGACTCAAGAGATGTAATACACTAAATAGTGTGTTAGAATGCAGTATCGCACGTCTACCCTGGGAAACAGGGGTCTATGGCTATCGAGGCAGGATCTTAGTCAAAGTCAAAGTATGAACACATAATAGCCAGCATTCAGCGCTAGACAAAGACTCTCTATAATCACCAGGGAGTGTTGACTGCAGTATGTGTGTGTATATGTGTGTGTGTTATGATTTATAAGTATGTATCATGATTTGAGAGAGACAGTGAGAGAGACATAGAGAGAGACTCAGTGGCATATGAAATGTGTTACCATGGTGCCCACAACCACAGTGATTTCCTAGCAATCTGCTGCGTTGCCATGGGAACTATAATCTCACCAGAAAAAGAGTGTGTGTGTGAGAGAGAGAGAGAGAGAGAGTGTGAGAGAGAAAAGAAAGAGAGCATCTTTCTTGCCCAGATTGTTGCCCCCACAACCCTCCATCTGTCCCTCACTCCCTTCATTTCTCTCTTTCTGTGTTTTCCCATCCATCATTTTCACACTTGTAATGGTGACATGGAACAGGAGTACCATAGTAAATCTCGCTCTTATAAGTACAAGCAGCACAATACATGAACATGTCAGGAATAAGCCAGAGACGATTCTTTGGGCTGAGGTCTCTTCTTCTCTAATCCTAAAATTTCAGGGTTTACCTTTTTCCTCAAAATCTCTCTCTAATGTAGTCGTGTCCAATTCCCACCTTATGTATTAGGACACTCCTCCAGTACATTAGTGACAGCTACCAACCAGGGAGGACATACAGTAGGCAAACACCTGCTTCCTCAGACACACGTGAAGCCACCGACTGCATCTATTCAAACTGTCGCTCATGCACCATTATTCCCTCCTGAGAGGTCAATCTGGTCTCTCTAAGCTCCTGGCCACGGATGACTGTAGCATCACCCTTGAATCAAACTCCTGATCTCCAGATAATAGTGGCAAGCACTTTACGGCTGCGCCATTCAAGAGTGACAATTTAATGAGTGCAAATCTTATAGATGTTCACTAAACTTATCTTAACTATAATAGACTGGCTTTAAAAATGCCATTTTAACACACACTTATTTTTTTTAACCTTTAACTAAGCTAATACCGAAATGAGGCTTTTGGCTGAGAAGGCATCACTAATCTTAAAGGGAATTAGGATGATGCCGTCACGAGGTCATGCTTTGACATTAGTACTGTATGGTGGGAGAGCTTATCAGGATTTGGGTACGGTTCGTCTTTAATGAGATGGAAAACATGTCAACGCTGCTGTAGCACTAGGTGTGTGTGTGTAAGAGAGTGTAAAGTACATGTAGGCTCCTTATGCCTGCCTGGGGAGACAGATTGATGCTCCCACAGCATCCTCTGACATGCTTTAAACCACTTTCTTTAAAGATACACACATGAATGAACTCAAAAAGACACTTCTGGTTTGGAGTGGGTGGTTTAGCTTCCTTAAGCAGTGGCCCAAAGAATGATAAAGTAGAGATGCAGTTTGAGACACATACTAAGGATAAACACAGATATACAGACAACAAGGCTGAGATCAGAAGTTTGTATCCCTCATGGTCTTTTTAGGTATATTAAAAAGGTTTTCCGAATTAAACTGTACTGTATCCTTCAATCCAAAATATAAGGTCAGATTAGATATTGATTAGATTAAATATTGTATTACATGACACTGGCATAGTTGTGGGTGGGGTCCAGGATTTCTGGCATATACTGTACTGTGTATATATATATTAACATACACTACTGTACATGACCATTTTTTATAAGTAAAGTAAGATCACATAATGTATATCAAGTTATATCAATCTATTCTTGTAAAAACATTAAAATGCAATTTTTTTTTTTTTACATTTTGTATACAAACATTTGCGCTGGCCCGTGCATGCACATACACACAGACTAGTTGCAAGAGCAAAGCAAATACATAACCAAGCACACACTGGGACATAAAGATAAACACACCCACTGAAAAATGAGGCACACATAAACCCCATTCAATCCTGCCATCCCTCTCTCCCTCTGTGTCATGTTTACATACTGTATGACACTGATTTGCCTTTGTCTCCTTCAACAGCACTGCATGACAGAACGTTCCAGAAACATAATGAAATAATGAAATGGCAGCACAGTTGTCCCGGTTTGTACTTAAAACAATGCTTTTGAAATGTGCCAAGGGTCAGTGAAGTGAGTGATTTTTCTTTATGGCACCTTAAAGTGCTGTTATTAAGTCATAGTCAGTTATATGAGGAGAGTTCAAGTCAAACTGGAACTAGTGATGAAATCCATTGATATTTACAGAAGACTTCAAGCCTAGTGTGATGATGAGTAGGTCCGTGAATGACAATCCCGGCCAAGGTCTCTTGAACCCTTTGCAGTCGTTCCCGTGAACATTCTGCGAGTGGAACGGCTGTTCCTTAAAAAAAAACTGACAGATAACTTGTCTCCAACTAATGGAAGAGACAATCTGTGGGAGCTGTGCACACAATCATTCACAAACTTTCTACCTTGATGGTATCCAAGCCCTAGTAAAATGCTGGAATAAGTGCATTAGTGTATCAGTGGATTATATCGAGAAAGAAAGGTAGTAAATGTGTTCTGCACAATCTTAAGTCCCGGTTTGGCTTGAACACTCCTCGACGCCTACCAATCGCATATCAAGTCAGTGGTCAAATGGAAAGGGCCAGTCGAGAGATTGGGCGATTCCTTCTAGCCTTCTATGTGGAAAACCAAGGGGACTAGGCACAATTCCACCCCTGGACAAAGGATGCCCACAATTCGTTAAAAAACTTAAAAACCCTGCTCACCCCATTCCAGTCCATCCTGAGATATGTACCATTGCATGTACAGAAACTACATGTACAGTAAAACCCCATTGACTCACTCAAAGTAGACAGCTACTTTTATAAAAGACAACAAAATTGGGAACTAGCATATCATCATCTCCACCAAAACCAAACCAATAGATTTGCAGACAAATTTGTAGTAACCTGACTATTTTATATGGCTCTTAACCAGGGAACTGCACTTGATTAAAGGATGTAGGAAACTATGGTATGGCTACATGTTTCCCAATGACTGAGAGGGCTACAAAGCAGAAGAAGTAGAAGTTGTTGCGATCCAGCTCAGGAAGCACTTAACCTTCTACATTCTGCATCCCTAATTTCTCAGGTTCACTGGCCAGGAAACGCTTGCTTGGGAAAGTGTTCCGTTATATTCTCGCTGGAATCAGTGTGAAACTCCAATTCCCAGAGTACAAACATGGCGACTATAGACAGCAAAACCACCATCACAGTCAATCTCATGTTCACTTTTCCCTGATTACTGATTGTGCATGTCTGATGCTAATCACAGCCACCCTCAGCCAATGCATAAAAGTCTCATCACACCACATTCATGTTGCAAAATGCTGTATACACTCATGACTCATGACTCATACACATTTATTCTACCAATCATGACCAAGCTTTGATAGCCTGATTGTTTTTGATTATTTTGTTCGATCATCTGACCTTTGCCAGCATCCTGATGACAATTCTAAATATTTGTGTACTGTCTGCCAAGTTTAATAAAACCCTAGTGACCTGCACCTGAGTACTCCTCTGCGTTCATGGTAACTGGCCTGAAATCTGTGGTTTAAATTGAAGTTTAGAGAGAGACACTGTTTTAAAGGAAAATGTGAATTTACTGCTGTGCTCAGCTGTTCAAGCTAAGGTCAATCATATATATATTTTTTTATCTTAGCTGTATTTTCCATGACTGCTGTAAGTAGAATGAAGAATTACAGTCTTGTTTATTTTTTATTTTTCATTACTGAAAATTAAAAGGAGGTCAGGTTGGCCAAAATCAGGGGACATATTGTAGCATGCTTTATTTACCTTACAGCATAAATTTGTTTCCACAGTTTCAATAAATGAACAGATCTTTGGCATATAAAATGTATCACGTTTGAAAATCTAACACAGGTTCAATATGTTTGTGTTTAAATAATCAAAGTGCAAAAGAACATCTCAAATAGTTTTATTCCTCTTGTCGTTGGTCTTTCGGCCGCTTACGTCAAGGGCCACCACAGCGGGTTTTGCCAGATGATGCAACCCTCCCATTAGCCCCAGCATTGCATCCAGCAGCTGGGATTTGGGCATTGAGTGGGAATTGAACCTGGGCCTTCCGCAATGCAACGAGACACCTGCCACTGAGCCACCAATGCCCGAAATTGCTATATTCTTCCTAAACAACAGCAATTTGCCAATAATTATATACAGTACTGTGTAGTCCTAAACCAGCATTCATTTCTGCATATTTTGCTTCTATAGAGCCAGACTGTCCAAAAATTCTTATGTCTTGAAAAATAGTTCTCCAATCTTCCTAAAGGACTTTTTTGGGTCTCGTTTTTGGCAAGTCTTTCACTCTCATTTTCAGTCCACTTTTAGATGTTATGACCTATAAATAATTCAAGCATAAAAAACATCTAACTTAAGGCATAAACCAGTGAGAAACAGGTACAGATGATGACAGATGATCAGGCCGGTGATTAGTTATACTGGTGATACTGAATGCTGAGTGGTGAACAGACGAGAGGGGAAATGAGGTCGCTGCTAAGGTTGTTACATAAACAAAGAATTTTAAAATTATATCTTTAGGCAATTTGCAGCCTGTTGCAGTTAAATAGTTCTTCCTATTTCTGTAATTTCATCTACACAATGTAATTTAATATAAAAAAAATTAAAGGGTTCTTCAAACCCTTTGAACAGTAATGCGTATTTAATTAATTTATATTATGTCATGCTTCTTAAACTTCAAGCTTTTTTGTTTCGTTGGAAATATTTAGTGATTAAATAACAGCAATAAAGAAAAGTTAGTTTATGTTTTTAATTAACCTTATTCTAAGTGGTTACAGTCATACCCTCACCTTTTTTCTCCTTTTTTCTCTTTTTTTCCGCTTTCTTGGCATAAAGTGCTTTATTCGAGATGGCAGTAATGTTTAATTCTCCAACTCTGTTAAATAGACTTTTCCATACACAAACCTTTAACATGTTGATTATTATACATTTATCTTTGTTAAATTAACACACATTAAAGCACATATCTATGTTTATTTTATCTACAGTAAAACCTATGCACTGTATTCTCTTACTCACTCATCATCTATACCGCTTTATCCTGTATTCAGGAGACTTAGGGCATGAGAGTACCCGGAGGAAACACACAGAAATGGAAATCGAACCCAGACCCGGGAGGTGCAAGGCGACAATGCTAACCACTACACCACCATGCCGCCTTAAAGCTTTGTATTATTAACTTTAAATTATGTGGATTACTCATCACACAGGCCCCAGTGAATAAACTGTTACTATAGAAACGATCATTTAAATTAAAGTCTGCATAACTGTCTGAGCAATGCTGTTACAGAAAATCAATCATCTCTTCAAAAATCATATAATGCAATATATTTATGGATTATACTGCCTTATAGTCTAGAATTCTGATTACTCAACCCTCTAAGCTGTCATTGCGACAAAGATTTAACCCGTGTGACTGATCCATCCATACATCTTTGTAACCGCTTTATTTGGCAATTAATCAATACTTCCATACACAGTATATTGCAATATCCACAAAGAGGTTTTTGATGTTAGTTTCTAAATGCTTCAAGATTTCCAAACATTTGCATAAACACTAAAACCATGCAATTACAGTTGTTGAAAGTTTATTTCTATACTGCTGTTTACACAGATGTATCTCCCCAATGCCAAATTTAGCACTGAATATATTAGAGGATTTATTTTGGATGGTGACGAGAGTGGAGGGTGAGGATGAGTAGTGCTTTTGGTTTGGGGTGTGTTTAAGTGAAGCGCTCCCACACACAGCTTGTCTCTGTACCGGTGTCTGCCACGAAATACTGCTCCTACTGTTTTAATGAGTTGAGAGAGAGAGAGAGAGAGAGAGATACAGACAGACAGACAGACAAAGAGACAGACAGACAGATACAGCACAAAACTAGGAAAAAAAAGGAAGAAGGTGAAAAGATGAGATCATGAGTTGCAACCAAGGAGAAAAAGATGGAGAGAGAATAAAGTGAAGAAATAAACTAATGGGAAAATACATTTCTAAATGAGAAAAATATTTTAATAATATATAAATATAATATTTTATATCTGTAATGAAAGTTTTTTCATTAAGCCAAATGAACAGCATGTCAGATTAAGAGTAATTGAAAACATATTTACAGTGTCTTATCAGGCAAAAAGCTTTACTTTAATGTCTATTTTGCTGAATGAATAGATATTTCATAAGGAAATGTGTCAATGTTTTTCAATCTAAATCCATATATGACGCACACAGTACACTTTAGAACATATCATGCAAGTCTAAGGGCAGCTGCTAAATACAATCAATAAACTTTTAAAATTAACTCAGCAAAAGTATTGAACCAACCTTCGTTTCTGTATATTTTGCTTTTAAATAGCTACACTTTCTTGTATTTTTTTTATGTGGTCTGAAGGACTTTTTTGGTTCTCATTTTTGGTAAGGTTGTGGCTCTCATTTGCGGTCTAGTCCCTGTATCTGACCGGTTTCAGATGAATGCTTTTGGTTAGTTAAGAAGCACAATAACCTATAAATCATTCAAGCATAAAAACATCTATTTTTCAGCATGACCCAATGAGAAACAGGTGCAGATGATGACAGATGATCAGGCCAGTGATTAGTATACGTACTGGTGATGTGGTTGGAACAGACGAGAGGGGAAATGAGGTTGCTGCTGAGGTTGTTACATAAGCAACCAATTTGTATCAACATGTATCTTTTTGCAACCTGTCACAGTAAAACATTTGCTTCCATTCTCTTATACTGTAATTTAATTTTGAATCAAAAATTGAGGAGTGGCTCGAGACGTTCGTACAAGACTTTTGCAAAATCATACAAAAAGAGTCCTAGCAAATAATCATTATCTAAATGAAGCAGTAAAAAAAAGAGATGCTTTTTCAAATGAATAGTACGGTAAGACTGATGCATGATCATGTAAATATCCTAACATTCTTTAGCCAGAAAAAGATCATTTTACATTGGACAACCACTTTTACATGTCAATAAGCAAGGTTGGAGTAAACAGCTTTTCTGCCCTTTTCTCAGCACGGATAAATGAGTCGAATTTTTTATTGCCTCTGGTTATAGCAAATATACCTCAGTAGATAAAAATTAAACAGAATTAATTTAATAGTTGTGAATTACATAGCACTATATGAAGAGATCTCTTTTTTGTAGTAATACAACAAATGCTACAGATGCCTTACCTACACATTAGATTAAAAAACACTGTTTAATTGTTTTTCAAATATTATGTGAAAAAGGTTAGAAAGGTCTTCTTCAGGCACGTATGGGATGCACCTGCATTTCCAGACACTGTGGAAAGTACCTGGCAGGACCACATGTCCTTATCGTTCATAAATGATGAGACCCTCTGCTTGGAAAAGTCTAGCAACTTCATCAAGCTTTTTTGCAGAAATGAGTGAAAATCAAACAGATGCGTGTTAAAAGCCTCATTCGCTCTGTCTGACAACCTATTTAAGCATAACTGGCTGCAAAAGCCTGGAACTGACAGGCCTAAAAAACGTACAAGGCAAACAACAACAGCTGATACTACAGTCGTTTTCTGTTTCCATTATACAGTTTTGCTATTGGTTCCGCCTGGTCACTGTGGTTATTAATACAATGCATATGATGCTCTTCTTCAACTGTGGCCAAAACAAAAAGATTAACCATAAATGAATTAAGGAAAAGGTCGAGTGTGGCATGAATGTAGTGTATACTGTAGAGGAGAGAGAAACATCTGAGATGAGAAAAAAAAAGTGAATGTGTGTAGGGGTAAAAGAAAGGCAGTTTCCCACTGCTGTTCTGTTCTGTCTCGCTAATCCAGCTTCGCCCTGAGTGCTCTATTACCGACACCATGGCAGAACAAATGGTCCTGCTAAAAGTGAGAGCTACAAAGCCTAAATTCTAATTAATAATTAGCGATCAATGCCCCGTTCTGTGCTCTGTGTCAAGTATCAAAACAACAGAGAGGGAAAGCTGCTCGACTGAAAGGTGGTTTTTCATGTGGCAATTAAAATGTGGGTGTTTGTAAAAATTACAAAAGCCAAGATAATAAGCAGACACGTCACATGATGCTGTCAAGATGTCAAAAAGTTACTGAGAGAAGAAACACACCCCCCTTCATCTATCCTGTCAATGCTTTTTAACTGCCAGACACGTTCAAAATATATCAAAGCAAATCTCTGACAGTAAAACATAATTGAGATCTACTGACTGATTTATGATTCTGTATACTGTACATATTGGCTGTATTGTTAAACAAGCCTTGGCTGACACTAGGTGTTAGTAATAACAATATTAATATTGGTGTGATTGTGATCGTAAAAAGTGATCATGTTTATTAGTCTTTAATTTGATTTCAGTTGTTCGCACTTACCCGGATCAAATTGTTAACAATGCTACACTTTTTGAATATATATAACTGATGGATTATGGATTTATTTTTGCAACGGTATCGTTAATGCTTTTTAGAGAATTTACTCTAATTATATCATACTTATTAATAAATAAATAATACGAATATGCTTGTAATGGAATACATTAATTTTATGTATTTATTCCATGTATGAATTGTCATTTACATCATATTTATGACTATTTTCAGCACAAGCTGTTCCCCCTTTCCTTCTTAAAATGCAAAAACCAGCTTACCACTTGCTTTCCTTTCTATAAACATGTTAACGATAGAGTTAATGCAAATGTCTATAAGATGTCTGGTTTGTTTTATCACAACGCCTGACCGTAAAAGCCCTTGTGAATCCTTGTTAAAACATCGTTAAAAGAACAAGCTGCAGGAGTTATGGATTTTTTCCTCCTCATATACTCATTCTTTTATACTACTGTAGGTCAGTCTAGGATATAAAAGGACACTGACGCTTAGGATAATGGACACTAATCACTGGATTTAACACCAAGCTGCATAGAAAGTGATTGTTCGAAGAGTTACCAGCTGTCAGATATGAGTGTGAGATTAACTAATTCACATTCACAGGTCAGATATATATATATATATATATATATATATATATATATATATATATATATATATATATATATATATATTCAAATAGAAAACACCTCCTGCCTTGTGATTTCAAAAGGAGCAATAGACGACCTGCAGTAGTCATTTAAACCCCCTGACGTGTGGCGCATGATACAGAATAATAGGCCATGTACCAGTAATAAAAGGACGAGCTGCTCGCGCCGAATCCCCGAATGAAGTGAAATGCTTCTTTTGTGTGAATGCTGTCACTCCATTAGAGCAAAGATTTCTTTCAGCACTCTGTGTATTTTAAAGTTCGCCTTACCTAGGTCTTTTTGATTCAGCTCATTTTCTTCTTGCATGCTCTCCTGACAATGTCCCCAGTTTCACCATTATCACAATGGCTGCAGCTCCGCATTCAATTCGGCCAATTCAGGAAACCGCAGTTGTGCCAGATGAAACAGGTAACATTTTTATATCCCTTCTTATATGACAATCATTTTAGCCGGCAGGATCCTGAAATCACCTCGGCCGGTTACTAAATACTACGTCTTCCCGCCAAAGAAAACACAAATCATCCCAAATGCCAGCCAATGGACCTTGTGGTTGTAGTTCTAGTTCATTTTCCACATGAAGTACTACAATGAAAAGGGCTGCATCATCAGTGCAGTGTGTAACAAAGCTATTAAAGTTAACATGGAAGGAGGGTCCGGATTAAAATTGTTCCTTTGTCTGATTGTTGCTCTGGTTAATCAGCTGTCAAGGAGAGATTACTGACAATAATTGAAACCAAATTATTTACGGAAAGCCTCAGTGATGATAGGTTTTTCCATTTTGTCAGCGATGATGACATGACAACAAGGCAGACTGAACGATTTTAATTTCAAACCCATTGTTTACAAAAGTAAAAACAACAACAACAACAAATAAAACCATATTGCACATTGGTGCACCAGTGAACTAGGCTATTTTGTGTTGTTTTTATTAGATTCAGTTTTACTAATATTTGTGTGTTTAGTCATGCATCAAGCTCAAAGATTAAACCAGGAACCCAAGAGCTGTGAGGTGGCAACGCTGCCCACTGTTCCGACCCAGCAATGGCTAGCCACATCTTAGCAAGTGGCAAAATCTACAGTATGCAAGTAGAAACCGAAAGTCTGTTACTTTGTGCAGCTGAACGAGTCCTTAGGTTACTAAGAAGGCAGTGCATTCTTACTGGCAGTTTAAACAGCACCATTTTCCAGGTCACCAATAAACAGGAAATGGATTTGTGGTTGCATTAAATTTTCTGTGCAAGTAAATTAGCTGCCCCTGATAGTGCACTTAGTAAATCACAGCCTTAGTATCTCTCTCTCACTCTATCTCTCTTTCCTCGAATTGACTAAGACAAATTGAGTCCACTTAAGTGCTTCCAAGAGATATGTGTGCATGTATGCGTGTGTGTGTGTGTTGTTTCGTGTGGGTGAGGATAGAGAAAACCTATCTCTATTCTGTAATCACTATACTGAATTTATTCCTAGCTTAAAGACCAGACAGTGAAGGAGGGGAAAAAAAAGACTACATCTAAATGATGTTCAAATGAAATCCAAATCACATGTGTGTGAGGGTGACTCACCTCAGAACTTCGTTGGGGTTCCCCCCCTTCGGGCCTTTCTTTTCGGGCGCACCATGGCAACCTGACTTCAGCAGTGTGTGGGGACCTCTGTCCAGCATCATGGTGGAGGTTGCCATGGCAATGATTGCCACGGCATCACGCACACGTGCCTCCAGTCCATAGTCCCACTCATCGTATGACACTGAGATCAGACCTGAGAGAGACAAACGCAAAAACGAAGAGAAAGGAAAAGACTGAAAGGTTTAGTCTCTGTTGCTTAGTTTAGATTGTTTTACTTGTTAGTGCTAATGGAATTAAATGTATCAACACATTTTTCAAACCTGTAGGAAAGACAGTGGGTACGTTGTCGGCATCCCCCGCAACCAGCGCTGGTACGATCCAGGTGTAACCGTAACCGGTCAGGCCGACGGAATGCGCCACCTCAAAAATGGTGGCGGCCTCTTCTTTAGTGCAGTAGAGCAGTATCACTGGGCTCTGGAGCTTCTTCATCTGATTCTGGATCTTAGTGTCGCCATCGTCCAATGACATATCGAGCAGCAACACCTCCTCCAGTTCCCAGCCCACAAAGCTATTGTCTATGGTACTTCGAATCTGTGTGTGAAAACATTGCAGAATGTCTCCATCAACATCATTTGAGAATGTTAACCATTGATGCATCAAAAGGATCATGAAAAACAAAGTTACTGATTGGACCAGATTTAATTAATATATATATATTTTTTAATTATAAGATGTTTAGCAGTGAGACCACAATGACCACAGTAAATCGTCAGCAGTGTAGAGTATTTCTTCTTTTACAAAAAGATCAGAAACTCTGTATTCTTAAATAAAACTGTCCACTCAAATAGTCACTTAAGTTGTTTCACTTTGTTTATTTTTATTCTATTTAATTTTTTTTTTGTGTTGCTATTCACTATTAAGTAGTTATAAAAGGAATATCATAAAGATTCCTATCACCTACTACAATTATACACTGCACTACACTGCAACAAAAGATTGTACACTTCAAGATTTCATTGACTTTCATTACGGTGGACAGTAAGTGTGGTGATGAATTCATATGTGAAAATGATTCCTTATGCTTCCAGAACATAAATTTCACAACTTGAGTCATCGAATATGCCTGTTTCATCAGGTAAGAATAAAACATTCGGGCCTCCGAGTGGCGCAGTGGTGAAGCGCTCGCCCTATCATCCGGAGATCGCTGGTTCGATCCCCGGGTGATGCTGTTACCTCTCACAGCCGGAGGTCTAGAGAGAGGTCTAGAGAGAGCTGATTGGCCGAGCTCTCTCAGGGGGGAGGGATGAGAGGTACTTTGTGCTCCCACATTAATCACGGCTCTACAGCCAATCAGGGGCGTCTGCTAGCGCTTTCCTCCTAGTGTGTTACTCCGCCCCTAACGGTGCGCGAGCAAGCAGTTCGGAAAAGGTCGGCTGGCGTCACGCGGTTCGGAGGAATCACGTGATAGTCTTCGGCCCTCCCAGCTGAATGGTAGTAGTAGCCTTAATGTGGGAGCCCCCTAGTGACGGGGAGGAATTGGCCACAACTAAATTAGGGACAAAATCGGGGAAAAAAATAAATAAATAAAAAATTCATTAAATGTAATAACCTGGTCATTCAGTACATTCAGGTCTTCAGCTGACTTTATTTTATTGCCACATAATGGTGCTGAGCCTAGACCTGAGCAAATAAAGCAACCCCAGATCATAACACTGCGTCCAGAGGCTTGTCCTGTACAGTGGGAGCTATGCATGACGGGGGCATCGCTTAATATGCTATCCTTCTACCTTACACTGGTTTTGGGTCAATCTGGAAAAATCAGACCGCATGACCTTTTTCTATTGCAGTTCTTTTTTTCAATCTCCTTAATTTCAGTACTTGCTACAGGCCAATAATTTGCCTGCTTCTAAAGTTGTAGTATATATATATATATATATATATATATATATATATATATATATATATATATATATATATATATATATATATATATATAGTGGTTATTATACTGTAGATACAGTTCTAATTTACTGGACATATAATGGATAAATAAATATTTAATTAAAATTAAGATATGTAAATGTCTTCAAATATAATGGTCGATTACATAAAAAATAAATAACCTAAACTTGAACATTAATTTTAATAAAGCTACAGGAAATGTATTGCTAATATGATACAGTGTTGCAAATGACAGTGTTGCAAATATTTTAACACAAAATACCTGGTTGAAGTTCTGAGATAGGACACATAGAAACATGAGCTATAACTCCACTCTGCTGAAGACAATTGCTAGGATTCGCAATAGCTGAATGCACTAGCTGTTACTAAAACGCTTCTTTAATGAGATTCGCCGTCAGAAAGCTAACTAGCTACAGCTTGCCTGATAGGAAAACCTGAAGCACATAAAACAGGTTTAAATTCATTTGTTGAGGTAGGACATGATCACAAACCAAAACGTGTCAAATAAAACGTTAATGGTAGCTAATCAAAAATAATTATACTACCTAACCATATTAGAGTAAATTCATATATTCTAACCCTTGATATGAACACCTGATGAGAAAAGACGTTTAAGTATTACTCGGAGCCCTGATTATCAGTTGGAGGTTTATTCAAGGCATTAAAGTTTGATTTGAAATGACTAGCTTTCATTTCCACATGCTACCACCATGGCGCTGAATAGTATGCAATTTTAAATAATTGGCAATAATCAACCTGTCATACTATTTTCCACATTTTATAGTGTGCAGTTCCACACTTGGTGTCCCATCAAAACGTAATAAATATTTATTTCTCAACCGTCTTCCTACTTACCTTGATCTATAAAATGTTCCTGTCAGAGAGACACTGTAGCATCTGTTCATTTACCCAGATGTGATTTCAAAATTTCTTTTGACAAAAAAGGCTTTAGGCTTTTCTTGGCTGTAAATTTAGTCAGTTGCTTATAAATTTGCCATACTGTACATACATGCAAACATTGCATAAAGTCCCTTTATAAATCTAAATCACTTTTTACACCTTTAACACGTGGACAGAATGATGGGCAAAAGCATCACTGTTGGGAATACGCCTAGAAAAGAGCTGATTAATGCAATAGTTCAAGCAAAACTAAAATACAGACATCATGGATTATATGGCAGTGTGCACCTATAGGATGTTTTTAGTCAATTTTACACTGGAGGAAAAAGCAGAGTAAAGCTACAGTAAGTAAATGAACCTTAGTTTTATGATGTGTGCCTTAAACAGCACTGTACAATACTGTAGTTACAAAATGTTGGGTTGGGTCTTTGCCTACTGATGTGAGTGACATTTTCATGTTTAATGTTGGTGCTGTCTTGTTAGGAGTTTTGTTCTAGTCAATGTATGATTTGTTGTAGAAGAGATTTCACATTACCTCTGTTTGGGTGTCTAGAATGTGTTCTAGCAAGTCTATACAAGGCTTTTAATTTTGCAGATTAACCGAAGGCTGTTATGAGAGTAAAAACTCACTTAATATCTCTATTTAAACCCCAAATTCCTTAATGCACTAAGTCCAGCATTTTACTAGGGCTTGTATCCCATCCAAGGTAGAAAGTTTTCTCAGACTGCCTGCTTCACATCTGAAATGCTGGAGGGAACTCATTTAATAGACCAAACATGTGGAAATGGCTTGGAGCGAGGTCAGGACCGTACAGGAGATGTGGCAATAACTCCCAGCCGGCCAAGCTCCTGTAATGTGCAAGTAGTGTTGGTAAATGATTATGTGTAAAGTTCCCACAGACAGATGTGTTTCTTCCACAAGTTGGGAAAGTTGGTATCGTCAATCAAGGACATACGGACTTCTTTAAAAAAGTTTGAACCACATAAATAATTGTATTATTTGTATTAAATCTCATATTGTATTCTTTATCTGCTGACCAGACAAGTATAACAAAGGTGGTGGCAGTTTAACCAGTGTTATCTGAAAACCTTTAATATTTAGATTTATTATAATTCAGAAAATCTAAACTGAGGCAGAATTCAGGCAGATTCCTGTTTCCATGTGGCTTTTACTTATTTGATGTTTGGGTTTATATGCTAATCATCCTTATCATTAGCTATGTTAATCTCATAGGTTCCCTTCAGATATTAAACCTGATTTTACTTGGAAAATAAAATATAAACCAAACATCTAGAGTATATATATTTCATTTTAGTATTTTTCCTCACCCTGTTGACGAAGTCCTGGTACCCCGGGTAGTAGGTAGTGACGATGGAGAAGATGTACCAGTCGTACTCCTCCATGATGTTGAGCATGACGGAGGCCTGCTGCTCTATAGATGGCCCGAACTGGAAGAACATGGAGTTGTCATCCTGCCAGGGAGAAAAGAGACCTAATGTGATTACCAATGCATAACTGTTACAACCTGTGATCAAATATAATGCGAATGTAATTCCTCACTTGGTTGTGCATTGATTGTTTTTCGACACAGTTTTGTATCCAAAAAGTCATATTTAGCTTTTGTTCCAGCACATCTAAATGCCGTCAGCATGAGTCGGAGAACTTCTGTGCATGTAATATGTTGTAAATAGACCTTGTGTGCACAAAAGTGGGTTGCTTTGTGTGTGTGTTTATGTGTGTGTGTGTGCTGTCCCAGCTGCATCCAAGTCAACAATTTACAATGCCTTGTTCACGTATTTATGCATCATTGGTTTTGGATTACAGCCAGTGAACAGTGTTTATGAGTAAAAGCATACAATTTAGGTTGTGTGTGTGTGTGTGTGTGTGTGTGTGTGTGTGTGTGTGTGTGTGTGTGCATGAAATCAGCTGTATGTGTGTAATCGTGACGCACGCTGAACTACCTTACTCTTTTTGTGTAACTCTCTCTCTCAGGTCTCAGCGCTCCACACAACATCAAAGCTCTCTACTGTGGAATGTGCAACCCACAGAAACTGGGCACATAAAACATAACAGAGCGAGATGGGGGGCAAAGCAGAAAAATCCCCACCACTGACATACTGTAACACCTACAGTGTTCAATTATCTCCTAACAGCACTGATTTGTGTTTAGTTGGCATTAAATAGCATTAATTACATAAATGGCATATACAGTATAAAGAAAATTTCTCCAGTTTCTCCTGGGTCTAGATACTGAGTTGATCTGGTGAGAAGATGGACATTTCAACAGGACATTTCAGCAGCCAAGAACATAATAAATAAGAAATAACAACAACTTAGCAAGAAGGTCTTGAATGTTCTAGCAAATCCCCTGACTTGAATCTCATCGAAAGGTTCACCAGGGAGATTCTCAGGAACTTCTGGGAATTAAAGATGATCTACTAAGACAAACATGAGACCACAATGCTGCAAAAAGCAAGTTTCACACCATCAACATCTTGTGTCTAAGGCGATGTTCACATTACCAGCCTGAAGTGACTCACATCTGAATTTTACCCTAACAGGTGTGATTTTTTTTATTTTTTATGGCTGTCTGAATGCACAGATCTGATGTTTTTCATATTGGATCTAAGTCACTTTTGTATGTGGTCCTGGAACAGGTACTGTATACTGGATATCTGATACTTTATGTGGACTTGAATGAGATTGGCAGATCAGAATTCATGCAACTTTTTGCCGTTTCTAACGCATGGGGTGTGTCAGTCAGCGCCTACAGCATGAGGATTACACACCAGTGATAGCAATAGCTGCTAAAACAGCTAAAACAAGGTGTCTGACGTTCTTCCTTTATTTGGAACTTAACAAATACAGGAAACTAACTGCTTGCCGTCCTCCAGAGCAAAATTGGAAGCAAAATTTCTTTCCCAAAAATTTTATCCACTGTTTGAAATAAATGAGTAGTCACAAAATTTTTACTTACATTTCCTGACTAAAAATAAGGTCAGCATTTCAGAAAAGTCAAATTATTGTCCTGCATCAAGTAGCGAGAACAAAAGATTTGGAATGACTGGAATTTGATTAAGGACTGTCAAATGCGTTCATAAAAACCTTCAACTTCATGGAAGACATGTGGTCAGGATAAAAAATCATAAATGGAGATCACTTAAAGACTGAATAAAGATGCATGCTAAAAAAACTTAAAAAAAAACTTAATTATGTTTAATAGTGGAAGTAAGAGCATTTCCACATGCATATTGTGATGTGAATTCAAAGAACTGGGCCTAAACATCTGCGTGGCCATAAGAAAACCACTTGTTGCTAATACAAATGAGGAAAAACACTTAAATTAGCTAGGGATCATACTATGGAGCAGTGGAATAAAGGTCATGAGTTTTTCAGATTGACTCCGGTTCTGTGCGATGGGCAGGTCAGGGTGAGAAAGGAAACGCATGTAGCGATGCACTCACCATGCATAATGCCCACTGTATAACACTATGGAGGCGGTGTTATGACCAGGGGTTGCTTCAGTTGGTCAGGTCTAGGCTCAGCAATGTTAAGTAGCAATGAAATAAAGTCAGCTGCCGACTTGTATACAATATACTGAACTTCATTTATTCCCATTTACTTATATAAATACACTTGCTAACCTGTTCTCCATGTTACTACTACCACTTTTTCACCTTGGTACCTCCTCGGCACGGAAACTATGGCACATTAAAGCTTTTACTGACTCAGTGAGCTAACTATGATTTGTCCACCCTTGTTATTTATGCCTGTGAACAAGGTAATGACTCTTTTGCAAATGATTATCTCTTCCCCTGATTTAGGCAGCAGGTGTGCATGAAAAATAAAAATCATTACAAACCAGTATATTAACACACACACACACACACACACACAGAGCGAGAGAGCCACACAGAAACGCTCGGTTGACGTCAGCAATTTTTTTTTTTTTCACTTTGAAATACTGCATTACATTTATTAATCCTTCTCAGATTTCTCTCTATTCCTCTAGGCTGCAGCCTCTCACTCTCCTCCCAGTTTATGTTCAGTCTCTCTATCACTCAGTCTTCTATTACCCCTATGTCTCCTGCACATTTAAACAATAATTGAATCTGCAGACCTCCTTCATTTATTTTCTTTAATGTTTAGCACACTGAAGTGGCCAGGCCGTCTCACTTCTTTCCCCCAGTGGGCTTAGACAAACCATGGCATGCTAATAGCCTCTGGAACCTTACTACTAATTCCCTCTATTCTTTTCATTTCTCTAGCTCACTCTCTGCTACTAATAATCTTGGCGGGAGAAAGGCTCAGAGTGTCCCGCAGTGCAAGTATATAAGAACAGAGCAATTCTAATATCAGACTTAATAATGAGGCCCTTAAATAATTTCTCCAGCAAGTCCCTCCGCTGCTGGCCAGGGGGAAATCGAGCTAGGTCTGTGACGTCCACGAGCGAGTGTGAGCAGAGCGCAGCATTAAAATAGACTGGAGAGATTCAAGTATGACAAATAGCATCAATTCAGCAACAAGGGGCTCTGGGTTTTTAAAAGGATGCTGTACAGTATAAGAAGTTGTTGTGTAATGAGGGCAGTTTGGTGTTGGTATGCGTTGTTTCATCTGGCTCTATTACAGCACTCAGCCTCGGAGGCGTGAGGAAATTGAAGTGTTTGGTTCTAGAATTCTCACTAGGATACTAGAACACAATAAACCGCGTTCACAAGAGGCAGAAAAAGCACCGCCTGGGGCACATTTTGTGCTGATATGAACAAAACCCACCTCACATGATGCACATACTCAAACCATAACAATACTGTTAACAACACTGAGGTCAGCTTTTTTTATTCACTTAACTAGCTTGCTTAGCTAACTATTTGGAATTGTTATTATCATTACCAAAAATACACCGTTAACAATAAATGCTTTGTATGTGGATGTTTGTATATATGTAATATGCAGTGAAAGCAGTGAAAGTTGAAAGAGTGGTGTTTGCTTTGATTAAACAGAAACGCCAGTGGCATCCTATCTGCCTTGAGGCTACTTCTGAGTGAATTGTATGTAAAATGTTTATTGTTGGTTGAAGAAAAAGAAAAAAGCTGATCATGGCTCACAAGAAAGCTGACTTCATTTTATTGCCATATAATGCTGCCGAGCCTACCCCTGACCAAATAAAGCAACTCCAGATCATAACACAGCCTCCAGAGGCTTGTACAATTGGTACCATCCATGATGGGTGCATCGCTTTATGCACCTCCCTTCTTACCCTGACACACTCATAGCTCTGGAATAGGGCCAATCTGAACTCAACAGACCACAAGTGCAGTCTTTGTGCCTTTTTTCCAAGTCTCATTAACAAGCAATGTTCCAATAGCCACACAGCTACTCATAGCTGACACAGCCATATACAGTATAATATGCAGTGAAATGCTTATATTTGACTGCCATAACCTAAAATAAAAAATAGGGTATTCAAATAGAGACATAAAACATGTAATAAGAAAATTATATGAAACAAATATAGAAAAAAAGTGGAAAAATAAAAATATATACAAGGCTGCTAATAAAATAGAAGTGCAATAGAAGTATATGAGAGTATGTGCATAATGCGTATGTGGACATGATCTTACTTTCACTCTTAACCATTGAAGTGATTTCTACTGTCAGTTTTAACAATGCAACTTCCGTTTAATTACCAACCATTTAAGTAATCTCGCTTCATGGCTTTTTTAAAAGTCCATTTCTTTTATGAACTTGATGGTTCAGTACTTAAACAGTTTTTAATTCAACTCCAGTAATTTCTCTGTGCTTGATGCAGGCAAAGTCAGGCATTGCATGTATAGTATAATGAGTATGTTTGGAAAGACAATAATCCTGGCAGTAATCAGTTGCAAATGTAATAATCGGAGGGAATCATGATTTAAAGATATTTTGAGAACATTATAGGGGACTATAATGAGCATGCCAATCCACAATTGAAAATAATTATTCAAAATATCTACAAATCTATAAAAATAAAATAGCTGAAATTTTAGCTAATTACCTTCATGATGTGAATTCACAAAAATAACCCAGTATGCTGTCAATCAAACTGGTGTATCATTCCCTTTCGACTGCTCTAATGGCAGCGGGTGCAGGTTCAGATGGTGAAAGCAAGACCTTCCAGGCTGAAGGTCAACCTGAGTGCTAACAATCACAACAACCGTGGGCTTGTTAAACTTGACTGCAATTTTTAAGCTCCCCGTATAACACAAAGCAGTCAATAAGAGGCAATAGCTTAGCCAGCGATCATATAGCTCAGCCATCTACACACTCACCACATATACAGTAATATGTACAAAAAAGCTAGATATGAAATGACCTGTAGAGCCAAAATAAAATTTTGATGAAGGAACATTTTAAACATATTATTGCATTAAATACAAAGTTAAATAATATAGACATCTGCAATTAAAATGCCCCACTCTTGTTAGCTTTATTGATAGGCCCCTCACATATTTTCCTTCATACACTATGACATATAATAATTTACAATATTAAGTAATTTATAGGTGTCTATGAAAATTACCATGAAGTATTAGGGACAGCGTGCTGGATATGAGTAGAATCTATTCAACAGGATAAAGAGCTTATGCTGGGACTGCTGTAAATATGGTAACTATTATTATATAATCACTGGAGACACAATAATTAGTGCCATCTTGTAGCAAAGGAGGTGCAAGACCATATTTTGTTTATTCTCAAATGCCGTCATTCACTAGAACATTAACATAAACTATAACTAGATAATGGCCTAGAGCACAAGTCAAGTGTGATAGCCTCTCAACTTTATTTTGTATGAGGTTGTTGTTATCGTTGTGTATCGTCAATCTACCTCAACAAAAAGATACTGTATGTTCATAAGCCACTGTTAACAATAACGTGTCACTAGAAAATATACTTTTCATATTCAATCATAAAAGGCCTTTTTATTCATATATAAACTATATGAGTTAAAGAAAGGTTTTATCTGAACATTGGTCAGAACTTGCTCTTTCAATTATATCTTTACATTTTATGCATTGGATGACATGCCCAGAAAAAATTCTGTGTGTATAATTGTATTTCTGTATGTCTATCTGTATGTCTGTCCAGCCAAAATTTGTCACAGCATCACACAAAAATAACTGAAAAGAATTAAATAAAACTTGGTCAGTTCTTCTGTATTTGCCGGAAGTTAAACCTGTGCCTTAAATTAAATCAAAATGTTGAGTAGACGGGTATTTATGAGCAGTTTTGTGCCAAATTACATCACAGCATCTAGTGCTTTTTTTAACAAAAATAGCACTTTTTAACTCAAAGTAGGCGTGTTCATATGCGTCACTCAACAGAGCCAATCAACACTATAGTTTACTGTGTATTTACAGAATATACAAAAAAGAAAAAGAAACAACCGTAATGCACCTACTGTATAAGCCGCCCCAATACTCAATACACAGACACAAAACTATGACTCTGCATTGCTTAAAAAAATGGTACGTAGACTGTGAAAACTGAACCTTGCACCATGAATTAAGTTAAAATGTTAAATAGAAGAGAAGTTATAAGCAGTTCCTGATCAGCTTACATTTTTATTTTAACCTTTTAACTATTTATACAAACTTTTTACCCATCAACGAGGGTTAATTACGCTAGGTAACACATCACCAAATTAACATAGTTAATTAAAAAATTTAAATAATCTCATTTTATAGTAAATTCTAGATTTTTAATACTGTACAATAGTGTAAGCAGAGCACTTGTCAACTAAATATGAGGAAAAAATAACAAATGAAATAAAAATGAATAAAGTAAAATACTGAGTATGAATTGTACTTTAAAACCTAAACTAAGAACTGAGAACTAAGGAAAAGGTACACCTTGACTGTGAACGTCCAAGCTAATTGCATAGTTATAGCATTTGCATTTGTTGCATTGATAGTCTTTCTGGTTTAACCCCAATTTCTCTCTGGAAAATCCACTTCTTTGAACTCCCCCAGGAGTATGAGGTGAGTTAATCCTCAATGTGTTCAGTCATCTTCTTAACTTATTTAAAATAAAATTCCACATCAGATCACACTGGAGAGTTTCCAGTGTCCTTTCTGAAGATACACCACCCCCACGCTACATATTGGCTGTTATGTAGTCGTAGGCACACGATGCAGTACGTCAGCATGAAGATAAAGTCTGCTGATGACCATTACATAGCCTCTATTCTATTTTGAACTACATTTCATCTGTCCAAGTTCATCCATCTTCACTCTTTTAAAAAGTGACAGACTCTACACACTTTATCATCCATCTGGCCATCCGCAGCCTCTCATTGTCGCTACTTATCTCCGCATGCGGCATGTTGTATCATCCAATCTTTCCATCAGTGCTCTCATTCCTTTCGCACCCGTTTTTTTAAATTGATCACTTCTTGTCTCAAATTGATTTCTTCTCTTTTTTACCGTTGACCCATTTTCCAAGCTTTGTGTCACCCCTTTACACCACCATTACATAGCTACCAAATTATTGATAACATTCAAAAATCTTGTCCCTTCTTTGCATTCATGTGATTTTATTCTTTTAATTATTTTTCAGTTCATCTTGCTTCGTCATCATAGTCTACCTTTTTCTTAAGAAGCCCCATCAATCTGTAATCAAACACATGCCGAATTAATTACATGTCACGTGAAGCATAATTAACGACAACGACCTCAATTCCCATTATAATACTCCATCCCTCCTTTCTCTTTAAAACCTAATTTTTAAAGAAAGCCTGTCTTTGATTGAAACATGAAGCTATTTCTGTCCAGCGGAGATAATTCATTTTATTCTGTCTCTTTCTTGCAGCTTATCACGTTCCTTCTGGGTTGCATCCAAATGCGCATACTCTTACTCCACAGTCTACTTAGCCAAGTTTGGAAAGATGGCAAACGTGGCTAATAAGGGTTTCTACAGAACATGTCATAATTGCACTTTGTTTATGTTGTAAACTGTATTGTTTCCCAAAAGCATTGCAAAGGGTTTATTGTAATGGTAAAGCAAACATTACATTAAACACTCTCTACCAGATGGTTTTATGATGCTTTTGGGAAACTAGGCACAGTTTGGATTTTTTTAGGACATAGAGTTTGTTAAATTCTGTAATATATAAACTAGCTATCTACAGTAGATATGCTACAGTAAGTAGTAAACAGCCCTCAGTTGCTAGATATGATAGATAAAGAAAGGCCTCACATAGCTTAAGGAATTGGACTGAATTAACTTATACTGTTAGTCTGGCTAAGTAAAAAACATATAACATTAAAAAATATTTACAACACTTCAAACCAAGATACTGTAGATAATAGCCAACACGAAGTGACGCAAACCTTAGGGAGCTAACTAAGCTACTTGGTGCTCTTTGATTTGTAAGCTAACACATCTTCACACAAGTAAAAGAAGTAAAAATCTTTACTCATTTCTTTCATAATCAGACATTCTGCATGAGCTGGCCAAATATTTAGGTTTATTAGTGTGCCCTATACTCTACAATAATTTTGTTACAGGTTATTGCTAATAACCTTTATTTATATTAGCAAATAGCATTCGGCTATATAAGCCTTATCATTAATTGTATTTTAATTTCACGAGAAAAAAGTATTTTATTTGTTACTTTTATGTATCCAAAGATTCAAAGATGGAAATAGAAAGTTCAGTATGGTTTGGTTTAGTTTGGTTAATATTTAAATAAAGAAATATATATATATATTGCTGTCTTATGTGGCTGCTAAAGTTGGGCAATTGTCAAATAATGACTTAGTAATTTTTATTATAAGTAAACCTCGCTCAGTTGCTATCGGTCAAAATATGTGCATATTGCTATTACACCATGAAGCATTCTTGATGAAACTTGTTTTTTCTGCACTGCATGGCATTAATAGGTTTAGAGTAGTTTAGGAGATTATCAGCCAAGAGCTTTAACTCAAATAATGACAGAAAGCTAATTCTTAAACTTGTGGTGTTTTACGGATATGCTGAAAAGCTTAATGTTTGCCTTACATGTTCATTTTTCACTAAAGTAGACAAAAGCCATCATTTTTTCTTGCAGTGAATTTTTTTTTACTTGTGATATTTTAATAAATACATTAGATGTAAAAAAAAAAAAAAAATCAATAGTTGTCTCACAATATATTTAATAATGTCTAAAATGTAATTTTCCTTTTACTTAATGACTATGGGGCTGCTTATTATTGACCGGATGCTTGGGCTACTTCTCTGTTCTTTTTTCCAAGCAATTGGTCACCAGCCACACATTAAGCTTGCTGCTGTACAATAAATCCTTTGAGGTACTTCCACGAGTAGTTTCATCTTTCTAAATGCTAAAATATTGATAATGTTTCCAATCTCTGGCCAATGTGGAGAAAAGGGTCTACAAAATCCTCAGTGATATTCAGTCAGCATATTCAGACTTGGGGCTTCAATTAGCATGCCACTAACAACATACTGGTAGCTAAACTGATTAAGTAGGACTTGTCTTACCACTGGATAAGTCACCAAGCACGGGAAAACATCCAAACTCCCTGCACACAGACGCCGAAACGGTAATCAAACCCAGAATCTAGAAGTGCAAGGCGACCACTAAGCCACTGTGCCATCATGACAGAAATATTCCTTATACATACGTTTTAGCAATGACAGCCAGAAGTCTTCTTGTGAATGATGCTAGATGCTCACACCTTATTATTAGTTTTATTTCTTCCATTCTTCTCGGCAGAATTGCAGCAATAACCAAAGTGGCGTAGTGGTTAACACTGTTGCCTTGCATCTACTTGCACAGGGTAGAGGGTTCGATTCCCACCTCTGTGTGCATGGAGCTTGCGTTTTCTTCCCATGCTTGATGTGTTTCTCCAGGTACTCTGGTTTCCTCCCCCAGTCCAAAGATATGCAGATCAGGCTAATTGGCATTCCTTAATTGCCCAAAGTGTATAAATGTGTGTGTGCCCTACGATAGATTGGCACCACATCCAGGGTCTAACTTGTGCCCTAAGTCTCCTGGGATAGGCTCCAGGTTCGCCATGACACTGTGAATTGTAATTGAAGTTCAACCAGGCTGTGTGGGCAGCATCGGGCACAGCCATTTGAAAATTGTATAGATACTGTATTTACAGTAATACTTAAGTATTAAAGTACAATATGTATGCATGGGCTTCAGGATAATGTAGTGCAAATTATTTTAGATAAAATTTGCAGTCGAACATGGTGCCATCATCAGTTCTATATTATTATAGTTACTATATAGCATACGTGATAGCTCTCTGATTGTTCATATTATGGAGAATTTTAGATGGGAAAAATAGGAATAGTAGGTGCTCTTTATTTACAGTGGTTAATCAATCGGACTGTAGGTCCTACCGTCGCCGCGCTCGGCGGTACCGTTTGGCTTTGTGCGTTTGCTGGCTTTTACCGTTGAGTGGCGCTATATAACTACAGACTGACGCCTCATGCCTTAGTTCATTCTCTGCTGGATTAATGAGACATGGAGTTTTAGAACTGCACGTAGTAGCGGATAAAATCAAGTAAAACATTGTAGTTAAACAAATTTATAATCACAGAACTAAAATGACGATACAAATGTAGAATTTAAATTAAATTAAATCTTATTAGGATCAAATTTAAACAAAATAAATGTTAACACATTGAGCCTTTAAATTTTATCACGTGTAATTAGAAAAGACGCGTGTAGGGTTTTGTGTCGTCTTATACCTTGTGTTCTTTAAATTTATAGTAGATTTATTAACTAAAATAAATGACCATAAAAATTATAACATTGTCAGGACGTTCTACTGCGTCAGCTGATGTTGGTCATTCAGCCCCGCTTGTGTTTGTGCGTTATTATAAGAATGAAATGCAGTAGACTGTTATGATCTGTAACGGATTCGACCCATGTTGCACGGGCGGCACCATAAAGCACGGACACGAGAAGAGGTCTTACGGGAAAAGGGTAATTTATTTAGGCAAAATGGGGAAGGAAAGTGTTGAAGGAGGGAGAATGGAAAGAATGGGATAAAGGTTGTGCATGTGCAGTTCCGGGGGCTGTGCCACACTGGCATGCGGGCACACAGCTGACGATAAGTGTTGGTGCGAGTGGCAGAACTGAGCACGCGGAGGCAGCGCTCCTGCACGCTCCCTCGTGACGGCGCTTCTCCCGCTGTCGATGGCCGGCGCGAGTTCTCGCTGACGCAAAAACCTAACCACACTTTTCCTCTTCGGCAGCGGGGCTGCGAGGGCGGGCGCGGTGCGGGAGTGAAGATGCCGCGGGAGCTCGCGCAGCTCTTTCTCGCGCTGTCCTCAGCGCGGAGATCAAAGGGCGGAATTCTAATGTCCTTGTTTAAAGTCCCCGCGGCGCGTCACATCTCCCCACTGACATGCTTCTTTCATATTCTCCATTACATCACGTACTTCCCAGACCTCAGACAAACCTCCGCGCCTTGCTTTTATAATGCGGAGCAAGCCCGAGATCATATTAACGTTAATTATCGCCAGCCGGCACAAATAGGCGGCTCCCGTCCCTTTGCCGCCTATTCAGGGAGCCTACGGAGTGAGGGAGTAGTTATAGTAGATTTGGGCGTACACCCATCACACGCGCACGCCGTGGCAGATCATAATAATTGTCCTAAACTTGTATTTCATAAGGTTAAAATATTGCATGTAAATAACAATAGCCCACGTTTAAAACAGCATTTTATTTAGATTATAAAAAAATAATCCTGCATCTGTTTTAGGTGTTCCAGCTGCCACTGTTCTAGAATTTAAATTAAATCAAATCTTATTAGGATCAAATTTAAGCACAATAAATGTTAACACAGTGAGCCTTTTGAATCTATCACTTGTAATTAGAAAAAAAGCGTGTATGGATTTGTGTCATCTTATTTCTTGTGTTCTTTAAATTTATAGTAGATTTATTAACTGAAATAAATTACCATAAAATTAAAACATTGTCAGGACGTTCTACTGCGTCAGCTGATGTCGGTCATTCAGCCCCGCTTGTGTTTTTGCGTTATTATAAGAATGAAATGCAGTAGACTGTTATGATTTGTAACGGGTTCGACCCATGTTACTCAAACAACTCAGTTCAGGTGTAAGTAAATGTCTGTGCTGTTTGGGGGAGGGACGTGCTAATGATTTGGTCGGCTCTGTGTGTGTGTGTGTGTGTGAGAGAAAGAGGGGGGTGTCGCGGTGGTTGATTATTCAGTGAAACAAAGGCTCAGCTGAAAAATGTTAGGCACATCAGTCACTTAACCCCCAATAAAAGGTATTTGAGTGTTATGATAGTTGTAATATAACAGATGCGCACTGAATACTAAACCAGGCACGGAGATTAATGAACCAAGATAGCCCCCATACCCGTTAAAAAAAAAAATAATAAATAAATACCAAATAATATTATTGTGTATAGACTGATTAAAAACAATGCAATTTATGCTATCATAAGGAAAATAACACGTTCTTCCATTCCAATGATTAAAAAAGGTAACAATGTCAACTTTAGAATCTAGAATCCAGGAGATTAAAATTACACAAATTGAAATCACTGAAAGTCTCCAGAAGAGCCTCAGATTCAAGTGGTTTTTAAAGTGTGGAGAGGTCCATTACAGTTTCTCTGAATGTATAGGTGAGAACAGCCGATTCACACCTGGGGAGGGTGAATCATTTGTATTTGAATGTTGTCCGGCATTGTAAAGCACTATAGTGACACTAAAAGAACAACCCAGGATTAATAGGAATTCTTATACTGCATAAACATTATTTAGCACAAAAAAAATTCCTTGCGCTCGGGAAAACTATGCGTGCGGTTGAGCGCTGGTTATACTATAGGAAATTAAATCGGAGAGTTTTTATTTAGACTATAAAAAAAATAACCTGCGTCTATTTTTAGGCGTGCCAGCTGCCACTTTTTTCAATACAACGCTTATAATGCCCACATGACATGACGGAATAAGGCACGGCTGGTGATGATTGGGGTTTGTTGGGTTACAGTGGATTTTACTACGCGGTGTGAGTGCAATGGCCATCCGTCTGCTCGCGCTGACTCTGCTCTCCGCGGATGGCCGGACCGGCCCCTCCCACCTCTCGCTCCTTTGAAGTCCCCGGGCGCGTTCCATTTGCCCTGCTTGCATGCCGCACTTCCGCGTTGTTGCACGCGCGCTGCATACACAGCGCGTAGTAAAATCCACTGTAGCCCAACAAACCCCGAGTATTTTATAGCGCGGGGTGCAAGCCCGGGCAACCATAGTAACGATAGCTCACCAGTCATGTGTAATTCTGCGGTCCCGCTGCTTCGCATGTCTGAAGGGGAGGCCGCCTAACTAGTGAGCGAGGAGCGATATTGATTTGGGCGCACGCCGTGACAGGCTGAAAAAATTGCTGTCAGATTAATGTGCAAAAACTATATAATAAAACTATATAAGACTACATGCCTTTATAAGACTTAACTTTTATTTAAGCGCACTCACAATAACGAAAAAACGTTGTGATTTTGTAAGTGTTGTGATTTTGTAAGTGTTGTAAGCTGTGCTGCTCTGTATTGTTTTTGGTGAACTTGAGCGCGTCAGAAAATGAACGCAAACGTTTTTTTTAAAGTCTGCTTGCTGTTTTCCCGACGCGTTCATAATCATTAGTCTACTTCTGCCGGTGCGCTCTGGAAAACTTAATGCATGCGGCTGAGCGCTGATTAAAACTATGGAGTAAATTAATGAGGAGAATCACGATTCTGAAGTCCTGAGCCCAGACCTCATTTAAATAAAATCAACAAATACTATAAGTAAAAAAAAAAAAAACAATAGCCCACGTTTATAAATTATTTCCGACATGAGTTGGCCCTGTGTTATGCGCAGAGCGCCGGGAGATTTCCTGAAGCTCAGAAATCACTGGGCATTTTTTCTAAATAGCCGCTATCTTTAACAACTGATGGAGGTTTTGAGCTGTATACACACGCATTCCTGCCTAAACAACTCTTAAAACTACACCTGTGACACAATAACAGTAATATTTCAAACATTCTGCAGGCTGATATTTGGAGAAAGGAAAGAATAATGAATAAACCAGTTGTTGGGTCAAAATAACCCAACCAGGTGTTAATTTGTAAACTACATCTCATATGAGCCAACATGAGCAACCCAACAATGTGTTTAAAGTACCTGAAATAATCCAGAACTTAAATAACAATAAACCGATACAGAGATACGCTGTATAACAGTCACTGTTGTATTT
Source organism: Clarias gariepinus (assembly GCF_024256425.1). Taxonomy (NCBI): domain Eukaryota; kingdom Metazoa; phylum Chordata; class Actinopteri; order Siluriformes; family Clariidae; genus Clarias; species Clarias gariepinus. Next base: position 14,588,227 of record NC_071117.1, read on the forward strand.
AGGGCAACGAGCGAAAATGTCACTTTGCGCCACCTGGCGGCCATTTTACGAATAACTTTGAAATGCAACTAATTTATTTTGGCCGCTAACGTTTTCACGCGGCGGTGAGCGCGACGGTAATAACCATTCCAATTGATCAACTACTGTATATATCTGCCAGTGTGTTAACATTAACAGCCACATTAGTGTAAAAGCTGGCCAGAAATGCACCTGGTGCTCCGTTATCCATATTATTGCCTTAGAGTGAAGAAACTATATAAACCAATCGACCACTTTAATAAAAACACTTGCCCATTTTTTCAATTATTCAATCACCCAACCAAGTGGAAACAGCACAATACATAAAGTCAAGCAAATACCCTCCTAAAGCTTCAGCTAATTTTCACATCAAACTTCAGAACAGGAAAAATGTGATTTGACATGGATGGTGCTACGTAGACCATCTGGTTTGATTATTTCAGAAACTGGAGATCTTTTCCCACACAGCAGTCTGTAGAATTTACACAGGACGGTTTGAAGAACAAAACAGCGTCAGATCTGTATAAAAAAAGCATTGTTGATGATTGAGGTCAGGGGATAATGTTGAGACTGGTTTTTCCTAACAGGATACAGTAGCTACAGTATAGTAGCTTAAATACACACTTCACAACCATGGTGAGCAGAAAACCATCCCAGCAAAGACCACAAATTAGTCTTTCAGGTAGATGGGTTACAACAGCAGACCAAAGTGTTCCACTTCTGTCAGCCAAGAATCCAAGAATTAATCGAAAGCTACAGTGGGTACAGGAATCTGGAAAGACAGAATACTGATGACCTGATGTACAGTATCAGTGCTGACATCTGTTACCATGGTTGCACAACGCTTTAAAAACAAACGAGGGATTTCCTTGTTTTTGATGGACAACCAGTGATGAGATGAGTGGGAAACTAAATATTACCCATGGCCACCTTGCTACTAATGTAAAAACAGTCAGTTTAGCGTAGGCCAGCTAATGAGGTTTAACAGCATAACCATATTTTCTTGTATTCTTAATGAAGATGGCAATCATTGCCATCTAAGCCGTTAGCGTTGACCTAAGTCGTGTTCTATGTAGCAATGACCTCATTTGCTGTCTTTCTTCGCCTCCATTTTCTGAAGTTCTTCAGCCCCAGGGAGCCTTAGAGGGGAATGAATCCTGAGGATCGTGCCTTTCTGCCTCTCCTCTATGATCCGTTGTTCATCTCCTGCAGATAATGAGACCTACTTGTTAATTGCTGAAAGTGGCTCCTCTGTTATCATTCTGTTATTTTGTCTTATTCTGTCATCTTTCTGTTGTTCCCTCCTCTTACCTTGATCTTTTCTACTTTGTCCTCTTTTCTTGGGTAAAACCCAGCCTTTTTTGTCTTTCTTTCATCTTACTTTCTTTGTTTTTAATCCAGTTCACTACCTCTAGATAAAGCCGTCTCATCTTTCAAGACCAACTTTTGATTCCTGATTTGTCTCCACCTTCTACTCGTTCCCTTTCTTACTGTGCTAAATTGTCCCCCTGTTATTTTCGCTGCATTAACCACATCAGCATAGAGATAAATAATGTTGGTTCTGTTGGGAATAGCATAAATGTTTTCCTTCATCTTTCTGTTGATGTAAAAAGGATTGTAACTAGCTCTATCAAAACGCTTTGAATTCCATCAGGGATGTTTCCTTAGCCAAGATTTTTTGTTGAATGAAGGATGGTGGCTGCAGTATATTAGATTTATAGGCATGTAGTATAATTACATGATATATAACGTCAGTTAAATGATCAAGAGACTCGTGGCTATGTCATGTTGAGTAATGCTTTCTTCCAGCAGCTAGGGCTTTTTGGAGGTTTTAACATTCTGAAAAAGCACACAGGTTGTGTGGTGCACCCGGGCAGCTATGGCACACATGCTTGGTCATCACTGCTTTGCAACTATATTTTTTTATTGGTTTAGCACATTGAAGGTGGCGATGAATGAAGGATGGTGGGTGTAGTATATTAGATTTATAGGCATGTACAGTAGTATAATTAGATAATATATGAAGTCAGCAAAATTATCCTAATGCAGATGATGATAACTGATGGTCCTAAAGACCAGTGGCAAACTAGCTGTTGTATTTACACATTTAATATCATATATACTGGAATTTGTTTTTGTCAAAGTTTCCCACCACTCCATATACTGGCATAGAAAATGTTCTTACTATCTGCAGCAGACCATCAAATGTCATTGTAGTTGAATTTGTTTTAGATGAAGTTCCTGCATCACATGGAGAGGTCGCAGCTATGCTTTTCTTGGCTCTCGCACTACGTCTTGGCATTGAGTGAAGAGAGAATATGTCTGTCTTTTATTAAAAACAAAACACTCTTACTCTTTTTAAGCCTTACTCCCAGTGGCCAAATTTAATCTTTTACTCTAAGTGTGTAGTCACATTACTACTTACTAATTATTATTTTTTCATTATTAAATAAATATAAAACCTGGCACATGGTTGAAGCTATTTGTCTATTCTAATGAATAAAATGTTAATGATGCCACCCTGTTTGCTAATATGCAAACATTTATATGGCTCACAGATTTGCCATTAATTTGCTGTGTGTAAAAGTAAATAGAGTATGAATAATAGGAAGGCCAAGATACCCCATTAATACCTTTGCTAACATACAGTGGTAATAGCTGTCCTTGCTGTCCCGCTCTAGTATGGCACTAATGGCCTGTTTCGGTTCTGTTTTTAGGAATCTTTTTGTTGAACAATTAGTCATCCAAGGGAAGGATGAGTAAAAAAATGTCATTCTGCACATGATCTTTACTCTTTTCCCACTACACGCCTATCAAATTGTCAGTACATTGGTGCATTAGTGATTGGACAGCATCGCTCAGTATTATTTAGGTATTTTATTCGACTTGAATTATTGGTTCATGGATTGTGGATGGGGCACTGCGTACATGCAAATTTGATTAAAACGACAAAAGACAGGTAGCAACAGGGAAACTTACATGAAATAAACATGAATCAGAAAATAAGCAAAAAAAAATAAAAATAGAGATACAGAAACTAGGATACTAAATACTAAACACAATCCAGATTAAAACAGAAACATGAAGATGGAACCAGTAAACCCTACTCTCAGTTTAAAGTTTTAACAGACAAAGCATGAAAAGTCGGTATAAAGTGGATGCAACTGTGTGCCACTAGGGGGCAACTCTAATATGGGGGTTATAAGGGGCACTAAAAAACCTAATACGCTGGGCACCTCAGCTTGACAAAGCCAACCCTCTCGGATAAAATTTTAAGGGCACCCTGTCAATAAGGACTGCTTGGTTATATCTTCTCATGTTGTGTGTGGTTTTTCTTTATACTATTTTGTTATTTACATTCTGAGGCCATATTTTAATGGCCTGTTTTTTTTTTATTATTATTATTATAATTATTAATTGTGCTTTTGAGCTCTTGGGCCTAAGTGGGCGGAGTGCAGCTGACTGTCAATTGAGATGTCTCCTTGCAGATAAATTGTTGTAATGTCAAGAGGACGCTCTGGGGTGTGAACGTCTGGTATGTTGACAAGGAACCCTTCTTTTTATACTGGCCTTTGCTGTCATGTCTATACCTGTCTCTATTTCTTTCTTTTCTTTTTTCTGCCTTACACTGAGACTGTCGGGCGTCACCATTATTAAGCGATTAACCAGATCAGATCATTTACACTATGTTTTTAAATCGTTCTTTGGAGAAGAGAACCTTATGTTCTTTTATGCTGTGGTATATACTACATCTGCTATTTCAACATTGTTATTAAAGATAAGTACAGTGGAACCTCGGATTGCGGGTAACGCGGTTTGCGAGTTAGATTTTTTATAAATTTTGACTTGGAAAATGAATAAGTCTTGGTTTACGAGTACCGAGTATTATGTATCATGCATGCGCTTGTTGTTTTGATTCTGAGCATCACATGATCACAACTGAGCCAACGGTTTTTCTCTTTCTTGCGCTGCAGAATTGTGGGTAATCGTTTTCCCTGCTGAGTCGTAGCGCACATCTCTTACTGATATAATCAACATCTGTGCACACGTATACTGTTTACCATAACACTGTGACCATGTGTGTGCATGTAAAACATCTTTTATTTTGTGTTTAATGCGTGTGTGTACAGCGCGCGTGTACTTTTTATTATAACACAGGTGTATGCGCGCGTGTAAAGCAAAAGAAGCCTCGTTCGAGAGGTTAAAGATCCATTTTCTCTCTCCCTCTTTGTATCAGCCTGCACGTTGGGATTTATTTTTAAGGTGAAATACAGGTTAATTTGTTTTATTTTTACTTTATATTTTGTATTAATTATTTTTATGCATTTATTTTTTGGGGGCTGTGGAACGAATAATTTAAGTTTTTATTATTTCTTATGGGAAAATTCACTTAGGTTTATAAATGTTTTGAAATACGAACCCGCTTCCGGAACAAACTATGCGCGTAATCCAAGGTTTCACTGTATGTATAATTTTCTGAATCATGTCTACAGCCTTGAGTGCTTTTTCAACCCTGTTTGACCTTTGAATTTTATTTCCTTAATTAGCTAATTCTAAATCATTTCCTGGAGGTGAAATTCCCCTGGGTGGCATACGTGGTGTAACTATCTATATACAAATGTGTATGTCTGCTCTCCAACTATGCTAATAAACCTCACAAGAAAATACCAGGGCATCTAAAAAAAAAAAAAACCTGTATTACAAGGCCCATGAATGTCATTCATTAATTCAGTACATACGCTTACTGTCTGCTTTATTGGAAACAAGCGAACTCCTGCAAATTCTTACAATTATGCATTCAGTTAGTTTACATCAAGCATCAGAATGCGGGGAAATGCAATTGCATTGACTTTGACCATGGCACGGTTCTTGGTGCTAGACACTCCTGTCAGCCAAGAACAGCAGGCTTAGACTACAGGGAACAGGCTCACTGAAACTGGACAGCTGTAGCATTCACATATGCATGAAATATTAACCTGGGCTATATTCGCTAGTTGATCTAAGGCAGCGGCTTATTTAAAAAGATAGTTCGTCTGCATTATGTTGATAAAAGAATGCAATATTATCTGCGCAGCTGATTTACACATTGCAAAGACGAAGTGCAGTGCGACTCGGCTTTGATCAGCTTAAAGCTCAGTAGATCCATGGCAGGATTCTATAATAATGGTGTTAAATATTCCCTTGGGGCAAAAGCATGTGTCATGCAATTTACCATGGTTACCCAGACTCCTACATGTAAGCTCATATTCATCTTATCTTCCCTGATCTCAGTGAGAGAGAACACAAGTGTGTGAAAAAAACAATATCTACCCAGTGTATATTTATTATATTTATTTATTAGTTTAAAAGTCTGATTTGGGCATTTATTTCTTTAGGAATAATATCTACAGTAGCGTACACTATTGCAATAACAATTTTGCAGTTTTGTTGAAATTTAAATTTCTGATCTTTTTCATTTTGCCTTAACGGTAGGTACATTTTGTACTCCTCTATATTGTATGTACTGATAAATAATCCTGTTTCTTAAAAAAGTTACATCACTGTTTGTTAACATACACAAAAGAAAAAGGAACGCAGTGGGGCGATATGTTCAGAATGATGCTTTTTGAGTCAATAGTACTGTAAGTGTAAGTAATTAAGCGACTGTGCCTATTAACACTGAATATTTTAAATGCAAAATCTGGCACCACAATTTTTTTTTTTTTAAATTAAGGAAGTGATGTGTGAACAGGATATTCAGCTATTCAGCATGTATTTTCACTGAGGGTTCTTTAAATAACATATTTTTTTGAATAGAACAGTTCTGCTGAGTAAATCCTATTCATCTCTGATTTGAGAAGAAGTGAAAGCAGCTCTTGGTAGTGACGCTTTCCTCTTTAGTTTATTGTATCACAGCTGAAAATCAAACATTAGAAATCAATGTAAAAGGATGATAAAAAATCAGTCATATACAGTATACTTTCAGCAAGACACCACACACCTGCATCTACCACACATGCACACAGATGTTGGCCCTTGCTGTGACAAGGATAGATTAGCTTCAGTCAGAGTGAAATAGGCCATAATAACACAGGAGCTGAAAGCGCTTCATCTTCCAAAGACACATACGGCGATCGAATAAACTTCATCTTTCAAAGCAAAAGCTACAGTTGCTTAGTATCCTAACACTACAGATTACTAGATCCTACGCCAGACACAGACACACATCTGCACACCTGCCACCCGCAGCCTTCGTCATGTTGCCTGTGCCTTCTCTCTCTCCCTCTCTCTTTCTCTCTCTCTCTCGTACGACCAAATCTGTATCTCACAACATTCTCTAAGTAGACCGATACATGGTAACATCTCAGAACTGCTAAGAAATACTCGAGGGCCACATGGATCATGTTCAGTTTAAGCTAGTTAATGGGCTATAGTCACACGTTAGGGGGTATCACACCCCCTGTGACACTGTGAACCCTGTTCACTAAAAAAACACTATTTCTGCTTTGTCTTTTATTGGAAAAGACTTGTGTCTTTAGGAAGCTAGGACCTTTCTAGAAACATCTTTGTTATGTTTAAGGTCCAGCTCTATTACTAATTCTTAACAGTGGAAATAAACTGCAGGTGCTCCTGTCTTGTGGTTGTATGACAAGTAATAAACCTAAGGAAATATGGACAGAAGTGTTTTTAGGAACCTGATCAGGACCTGAAGATCTAGAACTGTATGGAAACTACCATATTTCTTCTAACCAATGCAGAAAGGTAATTTTCATAAGTGCTTCTAAAAGCTTCTTGGGCCAAAACTTTATTAGGATCATTTACATTAACATTTTACTGTATATATTTCTAACTCTTGCCACAAAGCCTTATCCATGTGCTTTGAAGTCCTTATCAATGAATGCAACCAGGTTCATGTGTCTCTGAGCCCTGAGAAGGTTCATGTGTCTCTGAGCCCTGAGAAGGTTCATGTGTCTCTGAGCCCTGAGAAGGTTCATGTGTCTCTGAGCCCTGAGAAGGTTGATGGACAGTTTTGGAACTGTACATTCTATTCCTGAGACATTGCCATCGGTTTCCTCTAATCTGATAAAGTCACTCATAAATGAGAAATCTTTCATCTGTAAAGCACCTCTTTCGTTCTATTCACCTGAGGGCATGAATCTGTCTAAGACCAATGCAAAGCAAGTGAAACCTTTGTGGGCACTGGACTATAAAATCAGCCTACAACTAAGTAGTATTATGGCAAAACTATTTGTTTTTCCAAAGTGAGGAGAATTAGGAGCCATCCATCCATCTGAGAACCTCTGTAGTCCAACTAGGGTCCATGGAGAGCAATAGTGATTACCATTGTACTTATTCTTAATTTTACAACGGTCAACATTTACACGTGCATTTACATAATATGGGCAATTTGGAAGCGTTAATTAGCCTAATCTGCATGTCTTTAAGAGGAAACCGGAGAACCCAGAGAAAACCCACCAAGTACAAGGAAAACATGCAAGCTCCATAGAACCCCAAGGCTGGAATCGAACCTGGAAGCCACCGTGCCACCATAGATTATGGAGCAGATAAAATAAAACCAGTCTACAGCACTAGTATTGAAACTTGGTGGAATTTAGCTACCTCTTCAGGTTCATAATAAAATCATCTGGTATGGCAAGTTGGTCTGACAATTACAAGGTAAAAAATGGCTGGCATGACTGATTATTATTGCAACTACAGTTCCTACATCCTTGTGTGACCTTGTTGAAAGGTCTTGGCCTGCTGCCACACACGCATGTACGTACAAGAACATATTCAAGTAAATCTAACTGCCTCCAGTCATTAGGAGGAGTGAAATAGAACTATCATTAGTAACAGCTACCATTCACCAGAGTGTTATTCCCACCTCATGGGCAGGAAAAGCTCCTGTCTACCACATCCCTGAACAGAATAAAGCAGTTGTGGAAGATAAATGTTTATAACTAGGCATTATGTACTTTGGACAATGGTTTTATTCAATTTAATGTAATGGGTCCACTGTATCTAAAATAAAATATCTAATATTAACTGCCAGCTTCTTGAAAACTGGCCAGTCAGGTCCACTGCATAAAAAGATAAGTGAACAGTCTCATTTACATTTTTTGAATCTTTTTAATTTAATAGGACCACTGGCTCAGTGGTTAAGACCCCACACCCCCAGGGGTGGGGATTCAAATCTTAACTCCAGTGTCTGTGTGTGTGGTGTGTGTGTGTGTGTGTGTGTGTGCTCTTCTCATACTTGGTCTGTGTCCTCAGGCTACCGCAATTTCCTCTTTCAGTCTAAAAATCATAAGCATGTTGGGTGATTTGCATTCTAAAATTGCCCATAGTGTATAATTGGGTGTTTGACTGTGTGCACACCTATGACCTACAGTTATGTTTAAAAGTCATTAACACACAATCTTTTAATTATATGTGTTTTTGTTGTAAAAACATAATAGAAATCATAGTAGGTCCTAGTATTAGATAAATACAACACCAGACAGTATATACATTTTTTATGTAACAAAAATGAAGCCAAAAAGAAAAAAAAACATGTGGGCAGTACTAAGTACCCCCTTACTGCTTAGGGGGTAAGTTGCAGCCAGGTGCTGTTAATCATCAGCCCATGATTTATTGATGATCAGCAGGTGTGTAGACCTCTATAAAAGCAGACGTTTTGACAGTTTGCTGGTCTGGAAACACAATGCTAAGAGGGAAAGGGCATAGGCAATGGTTTTAGAGAAGCAATTGTTGCTGCACATCAATCTGGAAAGGGTTATAAAACCCTCTCCAAACAATTTGGAGTTCAACATTCTAATGGAAAGCTTTCAAGACAGTTGCCAATCGTCCCAGATGTATATGCAAGAAAAATGAAACAAAAACAAGGGCTACATCTCAGAACCTAGAGGCCTCACTGACAATGTTAAATGTTAAAAATCCATGACAGCACAATTAAAAGAAGACTGAACAAGTACTTTTTTTTGGAAGAGTTGCAGAGAGAAAGCCACTTTTGTCTAAAAAGATTACAAAAGCGCAACTAAAGTTTGGGACAAACGAGACAAAAGTGGTGTTGTTTAACCTTAATGCTCAGCGACATGTTTGGCGAAATCCAAACAACATCTCAGCAAAAACACCTCATACCCACTGTCAAGCGTAGCGGTGGAGGGTTGATGATTTGGGCTTGTTTTGTAGCCACAGGACCATGGCACCTTGCAGTCATCACACAGTCAAACATGAACTCTTCTGTACAACAGAGTATTCTAGAGGCAAATGTAAGGCCATCTGTCCAGGCTTGTTCAAAATTGGGTCATGCAACAGGACAATGATACAAAGCACACCAGTAAATCTACATCAGACTGGGTGAAAAAAGAAAAGAATCAAGGTTTTAGAATGACCTAGTCAAAGTCCAGACTTTAACAAAAATTCAAATGCTGTGGCAGGACCTCAAGAAGGCTGTGCATAAGTGGATGCCCAAATACATTTAATGAACTGAAGCAATGTTGTAAAGAAGAATGAGAAAAAATTGTTAAATTGATGTGAGAGAAATAATTTGGAACGAAATATTTGTTCATATTTTGTTATATTGAGTTACACCCCATTCAGGGTGTCCAATTGCATATGCCCTAAGCTCCAAAGCTTTGGAATAAGCTAATAGCTTCTATATTTTCTATATTTGTACATCCTCTTTTTTTTGTACAGCTTGGTTTATTTTTTAATATTTTATATTTTGTTCTTCTATAGCCATATTTTCCTATTACTTTATTTTATTTATTATTTTTTTCCACCATTTATTTATTATATTTATTTATTTTTTTTATTAATAAGCCTTTTTTTCAAGGGTGATCGTATAAGCATTTCACTGCATACCGTATTACTGTGTATGTGACAAATAAAAATGAAAAATTTAAATATATATATAGTAAATTTATATATATACAGTATTGCTTTAGTCTTACTAGTCACTGTTATAATAAAAAGATTAAGTGCATAGCGTAGTTAACATTCTATGACGTGTATCATCATCCAGTGTCACATCAACACCATAAAAACCTTTGATTGTAATAACCACTCTATTTCATTTGTGGGTTTTTTTTTTTTTGTATTTGTCAGAGGTTGTAGGTCTGTCAACTGCTTTTTTTTCAGACATCTCTCTCGATTCTCCAACCCTTGAAAGAATATCTAAAGAAGCTTCTTTCATCCTTTCTCTATCCTCATATAAATTTGTAATCAAAAGAGATCAATCGTCAGGACCCCAAATTAGCCTCAACATTATATGCTAATCATAAAAAGGGTCGTCACATCTCCATGGCATGCTGTCGGTGCTCGAGTCGCAATGTCTTCTGCTCTTTCTGCTCTTTCTTTTTGCTTTTTTTCATTCATGTGGCAGATGAAGGAATTGAGAAGGGGAGGAAACGGGCGTCTGCCTTATTGGAACGCATGTCATTCAGCCCTGTGTCAATATGACGGATATGTCAATCAAAGGCCTTATAATCATGGATGAGAGAGCGAGAGAGAGAGAGACGGTTAGAGGGAGGTAGAGAGGGAGGGAGACAAGGCGGTAAAAAGGTGGAGTCAATATGTTCCACTGCCTTTCGACCCATGGCTAATTAAATTCGTACAGCTTTGGAGCTTATTAAACTTGGTAGCAAAAGAGAGAATAAAAGCTATTAATCACTGACTGATATAAGCCACATCAGAGGAGCGACTCAAAGACACAGAAAGATATAGAGAAAGAGTGAGAGAGAGAATGAGAAATGGACACATTGGGTGTATAAAAAAAAACACCATTAGGTCTGTATTTCTACAAAGTGCACTTGTGTACTTAAATCTGTGGTCTTGCAATCTGACAATATTGCCCTGGAAAAAAAAAAGCAAAAAAAGAACAGACAATAGAAAATGTAATTATGGCTGAACGTTTCTCCAATAAGAACAGCAATAGCTGGAAATATCAAACAGTGAAACAGGAAAGAGCGAGAGAAAACGGGGCGTACGAGGAGATGCACATTAATAATACATCCTTTCTCTTGTTACCAGATTATTCAAGTAGTCACGTAAACAGGATACTACAACATGCATATATTAATTCATTTCAGCCCATTCATTTGTATAATGTATAGTATAATGATTTTTTTATATCTTTGTTTTTACAGTAGTATCTATTGTACACCCTCACAGTACAGAGTACAGTGTAAAGCCCTAGGATGGCTAGTGGAAAAGGTCTCGTTGGCGAATGGAGTCACAGACACTGCAGCAGTGGAGATCAAATGTGTATTGTACAATAAGAGATTATATAAAGAAGAGAGACATTGTGCATGGGATGGTGGCTGTATTATGCATGTTCCAGCCCTTCAATCTATCAGATTCCACCACTGTCTATCCAACCTTCCTTTTTGTCATTTCTTTTTTTTTAAACTATCATCTCATAAACCTGCACACAATGCTTTAATTTTCTGACTATGCCATAAACAGCGGCCAAATCTCATGAAATACGGTACTGGGCAGTCTTGAGCCATCGCTCATCTCATGCTGCAAAGTTCCTAAAGATTTTTAAATCACTTTTAAAATTGATTGTTTACATCGTCATTTCAGCAGCAACCTTATTTCCCCTTTCATCTGTTCCAAACACTCAGCATTCAGCACCACCAGTGTACTAATCACCAGCCTGATCATCTGTCATCATCTGCACCTGATTCTCACGGGTTCATCCCTTAAGATGCCTGAATGCATCATAGGTCACTGTGTGGCTTTAACAAACAAAAACATTCATCTGAAACTGG